>NC_041401.2:184913606-184971106 GCF_900747795.2 Erpetoichthys calabaricus
GATCCTTTCTGGCACTACACCAACAACAACATTTATTTCTATAGCACATTTTTTGGAGCTCAAAGTGCTTTACAGGATGAAGAAAGAGAAAAAAGGCAGAATAAATAAGATTTAAAATAAGGGAACACTAATTAACGTAAAATAAAAGTAAGGTCCGATGGCCAGGGAGGACAGAAAAAACAACAACAAAAAAAAAAAACTCCAGATGGCTGGAGAAAAAAATAAAATCTGCAGGGGTTCAGAGGCCCCAAGACCACCAAGCCCCCTCTAGGCATTCTACCTAACATCAATGACCTCAATCAGTCCTCATTGTATTCAGGGTTCACATGGAAGAACTTGATGATGACGGTCATGTGGACTTCTGGCCTTCAATCCATCAATGTAGGGACATCATGTTGCTTTGATTAGGTGGTGTTGGTGCAGATCGCCACCACAGAAAACCGGAAAAAGAACAGAATTAGCCACTGAGCCACCACTCTACCTTTTTGCATTAAATAAAGTGGGCCAAGGGGTCAGTGGGGTGTGTTTGTATAAAGTGCAGCATCACATGACTTCTTTTTATCCACTTCAGAGAGGACCATCTTGTTGGAAGCTCAAGCAAGTAGACTTGTTACAGCACAGGCTCCTGTAATTATTAACTTGTTAAGACGGATCCAGAAGCCTTTCCAGAAATGGGTTATAAAACAATATCCCAGTGAAAGCAACTGAGTTTTGTACATCATGAGTATATGACTGGATGACTTGACGTGTAGATCATGCGATATGAGTAACGTGAGATTTTTCATGAGCGTTTTGATATTGTTTGCTGTTGTGCAGTATTGGTCATCATAGATGTCCGTATCAGAAACACTGCTGTTCCTGTTCATATATCAAAAAATTAAATTACTGCATCCCCTCCTTTAACCGTCACCTTATCGTGGTGGAGGGGTTTGCGTGTCCCAATGATCCTAGGAGCTCTGTTGTCCGGGGCTTTATGCCCCTGGTAGGGCCACCCAAGGCAAACTGGTCCTAGGTGAGGGATGAGACAAAGAGCGGTTAAACAAACCTCCTATGAAGAAAAACAATTTTGGATGGCGTTTTCCCTTGCCCGGACGCGGGTCACCGGGCCCCACTCTGGAGCCAGGCCTGGAGGTGGGGCTCGATGGCGAGCGCCTGGTGGCCGGGCCTGCACCCATGGGGCTCGGCCGGGCACAGCCCGAAGAGGCAACGTGGGTCCCCCTTCCCCATGGGCTCACCACCTATGGGAGGGGCCAAGGAGGTCGGGTGCAGTGTGAGTTGGGTGGTGGCCGAAGGCGAGGACCTTGGCGGTCCGATCCTCGGCTACAGAAACTGGCTCTTGGGACGTGGAATGTCACCTCTCTGAAGGGGAAGGAGCCTGAGCTAGTGCGCGAAGTTGACAGGTTCCGGCTAGATATAGTCGGACTCACCTCGACGCACAGCTTGGACTCTGGAACCAATCTCCTTGAGAGGGGCTGGACTCTGTACCACTCTGGAGTTGCCCCCGGTGAGAGGCGCCGAGCAGGTGTGGGTATACTTATTGCCCCCCAACTTGGAGCCTGTACATTGGGGTTTACTCCGGTGGACGAGAGGGTAGGCTCCCTTCGCCTTCGGGTGGGGGGACGGGTCCTAACTGTTGTTTGTGCGTATGCACCGAACAGCAGTTCAGAGTACCCACCCTTTTTGGAGTCCCTGGAGGGGGTGCTAGAGGGCATACCTTCTGGGGACTCCCTCGTTCTGCTGGGAGACTTCAATGCTCACGTGGGCAATGACAGTGAGACCTGGAAGGGCGTGATTGGGAGGAATGGCCCCCCCAATCTGAACCCGAGCGGGTGTTTTGTTATTGGACTTCTGTGCTCGTCACAGATTGTCCATAACGAACACCATGTTCAAGCATAGGGGTGTTCATATGTGCACTTGGCACCAGGGACACCCTAGGCCTCAGTTCGATGATCGACTTTGTGCTCGTGTCGTCGGACTTGCGGCCACATGTCTTGGACACTCGGGTGAAGAGAGGGGCGGAGCTGTCAACTGATCACCACCTGGTGGTGAGTTGGCTTCGATGGTGGGGGAGGATGCCGGTCAGGCGTGGTAGGCCCAAACGTGTTGTGAGGGTCTGCTGGGAACGTCTGGCAGAGCCCCCTGTCAGAAGTAGCTTCAACTCCCACCTCCGGCAGAACTTCGACCACATCCTGAGGGAGGTGGGGGACATTGAGTCCGAATGGGCCATGTTCCGTGCCTCTATTGTTGAGGCAGCTGACCGGAGCCGTAAGGTGGTCGGTGCCTGTCGTGGCGGCAATCCCCGAACCCGTTGGTGGACACCGGCGGTGAAGGATGCCGTCAAGCTGAAGAAGGAGTCCTACAGGACCCTTTTGTCCTGTGGGACCCCGGAGGCAGCTGATAGGTACCGGCAGGACAAGCGGAATGCGGCTTTGGTGGTTGCTGAGGCAAAAACTCGGGCGTGGGAGGAGTTTGGGGAGGCCATGGAGAACGACTTTTGGACGGCTTCGAGGAGATTCTGGTCCACCGTCCGGCGTCTCAGGAGGGGGAAGCAGTGCAGTGTCAACACTGTATATGGTGGGGATGGTGCGCTGCTGACCTCGACTCGGGACGTTGTGGGTCGGTGGGGGGAATACTTCGAAGACCTCCTCAATCCTGGGGACTCAGAGGTGGGCTCCCCCATCTCTGGGACTGAGGTCACCGAGGTGGTCAAAAAACTCCTTGGTGGCAGGGCCCCAGGGGTGGATGAGATACGCCCGGAGTTCCTCAAGGCTCTGGATGTTGTAGGACTGTCTTGGCTGACACGCCTCTGCAACATCGCATGGACATCAGGGACAGTGCCTCTGGATTGGCAGACCGGGGTGGTGGTCCCCCTCTTTAAGAAGGGGGATCGGAGGGTGTGTTCCAACTACAGAGGGATCACACTCCTCAGCCTCCCTGGAAAAGTCTATTCAGGGGTCCTGGAGAGGAGGGTCCGTCGGATAGTCGAGCCTCGGATTCAGGAGGAACAGTGTGGTTTTCGTCCTGGTCGCGGAACAGTGTACCAGCTCTACACCCTTAGCAGGGTCCTGGAGGGTGCATGGGAGTTTGCCCAACCAGTCTACATGTGTTTTGTGGACTTGGAAAAGGCATTCGACCGTGTCCCTCGGGGAATCCTGTGGGGGGTACTCCGAGAGTATGGGGTACCGGCCCCCCTGATAAGGGCTGTTCAGTCCCTGTACGATCGGTGCCAGAGCTTGGTCCGCATTGCCGGCAGTAAGTCGAACCCATTTCCAGTGAGAGTTGGACTCCGCCAGGGCTGCCCTTTGTCACCGATTCTGTTCATAACTTTTATGGACAGAATTTCTAGGCGCAGCCAGGGCGTTGAGAGGGTCCGGTTTGGTGGGCTCAGGATTGGGTCACTGCTTTTTGCAGATGATGTTGTCCTGTTTGCTTCATCAGGCCGTGATCTTCAGGTCTCTCTGGATCGGTTCGCAGCCGAGTGTGAAGCGGCTGGGATGAGAATCAGCACCTCCAAATCCGAGACCATGGTCCTCAGCCGGAAAAGGGTGGAGTGCCCTCTCAGGGTTGGTAGCGAGATCCTGCCCCAAGTGGAGGAGTTCAAGTATCTCGGGGTCTTGTTCACGAGTGAGGGAAGAATGGAGCGTGAGATCGACAGGGCGGGTCGGTGCGGCATCCGCAGTAATGCGGGCGCTGCATCGGTCTGTCGTGGTGAAAAAGGAGCTGAGCCGCAAGGCGAAGCTCTCAATCTACCAGTCGATCTATGTTCCTACCCTCACCTATGGTCATGAGCTATGGGTAGTGACCGAAAGAACGAGATCGCGAATACAAGCGGCTGAAATGAGTTTCCTCTGCAGGGTGTCTGGGCTTTCCCTTAAAGATAGGGGGGAGAAGCTCAGTCATCCGGGAGGGGCTCAAAGTAGAGCCGCTGCTCCTCCGCATCGAGAGGAGTCAGATGAGGTGGCTCGGGCATCTGATCAGGATGCCTCCTGGACGCCTCCCTGGTGAGGTGTTCCGGGCACGTCTAACCGGGAGGAGGCCCCGGGGAAGACCCAGGACACGCTGGAGGGACTATGTCTCTCGACTGGCCTGGGAACGCCTTGGGATTCTCCCGGAAGAGCTAGAAGAAGTGGCCGGGGAGAGGGAAGTCTGGGCATCTCTGCTCAAGCTGCTGCCCCCGCGACCCGACCTCGGATAAGCGGGAGACAATGGATGGATGGATGGAAATTACTGCATTTGTAGTGATGGTCAAAAATAAATGTAAGTCACATAATAATATACATAACAAATAGAGTAAGACATATTTAAAGACACAGATGGAATAAGTAACATCAAATTATATCAATTTAGAAGAGCATACTCCTTTAATAGCCAACCAATGATGACATATTCCTCACATGTTTATTTCAATATTTATATCAAAGCTTCCAGGAATATCTGTGAGTATTAAAAAAAGCGATGAGAAAAAAACAGGAAAACAAAAATCAGATTATATAACCTGTGAAAATGTACCTTTACTATCTCTGGTTCATTGTCTAAACTTCATTGTCAAAATCCTTGATGTGCATTTAAATCAATGATACGTATCTGTTCAGAAGCAGAATGTTTTGCATAATTGTTTCCTTTGATGGTTAATTAGATCTCAAGAGGAGGAAGGCAATTTACATAAATTTAACATGATAAATTGTAAAGCCTCAAGTAAATCCTGCTGGAGTTCATAAACTTTTGGATTTGGGATTTGCAGCCTGAAAACTTCAATGAACTGAAATCCAGACAGCAGCAATAGGTAAAATGTTTGAAGTTTGCAGAAATGTTTAATAAAAAGCAATCAAAGTATTGAATCATGTGTCTGACATTTGTTGGTTAGCACAGAATTATTCTAATTCAGATGGTATAGTTGGCAGGATAACAGATAAATGACAGATAGAAATGAGAGGCAGTATATTATAGATAGATAGATAGATAGATAGATAGATAGATAGATAGATAGATAGATAGATAGATAGATAGATAGATAGATAGATAGATAGATAGATAGATAGATAGATAGATAGATAGATAGATAGATAGATGAGGAAAGCCTCTATAAAGACATACTGTACATGGATGAGGAAAGGCACTTTATGATATATATGATATATATATATACAATGACAATTCAAAAAATAAAGGCAATTTGCAGACTCTGCAGTAACTGCAACTGTTAGACGAGCTCTGGAAACCTAAAGGGGCGATCCTGGCGTAGGCCACTCCCATCCCCTATATACTATGTGGAGATTTTCATTTTTTGCTATACTGTGATTGGATGACTTCACAAAAGGTGCAATTGGACTACGACACAGGAAAAAAAAAACACTGAAAATAACTTAAGAACATTTATGTTAGGCAGAATGCCCTGTGGGGGCTGAGTGGTCTTTTGGCCTGAAACCCCTACAGATTTTATTTTTTTCTTTAGCTTAACTGGATTTTTTTTTTCTTTCCACACTGGCCACTTGACCTTATCATCAGACAATATATGAAAAATAATTTTATATTTAAGGACTATTCTTCTCTTAATTATATATCTATCTTATGTAAATGTGCAAAATTTATTTGTTGCCTACCATTTATTAATTATTATTCTTATCTAATTAAAATGTGTTTTTCTTTGCTTGTGATTATTTTTGTTGACATCTTGTAAAGCACTTTCAGCTATAGCCTTGTATGAAACTGTGCTAGAGAAAATCATGTTGTAATTTTTGAATGATATATTCAGACTTTAATTCACACTTCCTATTTCTTGTTTTCTCATTCTACTGTATCTGTGGTCAGCTGTACATTATTTACTTTTTCAGATGTGCTGCCCCTACCCGCATGCCCATACTGTATAAATCCTCAGGTACGCCTATGTGTGTGTTTCATGTAACGCTTTGCCTTGATTATAATTCTGCTACAGTGTTGAAATTGCAGTGAAGAGGATAATGATAGTCCTGTGGTATTTCTTTTTCTTTTTTTACCAACTACTACAGTATGTCTGGGAGGAAAAGGATGTGAATTGAAATTTCAGTCTCTGAAGTTTTTTTTTTCCATTTGCAGGACTAAAATAAAATAAAAAACACCTCTTGTGCTTTGGACAGCTGCTCAGCAGGAGATACGAATAAAGTAAACCGAGTGCTTATTTAACTGTGCAGTGGAGCAGCGGCTGTCAGCAGACAGCTTCAGGTCCCACTCACGGCCAGGTCACTATGGAGTGTGGATGTTGTCCAAGTGTCCTTGTGGGATTCCTGCCAGAACTCAAAGATTTGCATTTAATTGGGCTCCCTACAGTGGCTTAGTGTGAATAAATGTGTGTGTGCCATTTAGGGCTGCTTCACATCTTCTACCCATTACTTTTCCCCAGGACTCTCTAGTCAGAGCAGATTCAGAAGATGAATGGATGGATCTTTGATCATTAACATTCCAACTTTATCAGTTGTGGCTTTAATTTTATTACAGCACTATGCAATTAGCATGAAAGAGATAATGACATGGCATATACCTCAGAATCGATTTCTGTCAAAAAGGAAGAAGTGGAGGCCATTCGATATTCTCCCAAGGGACCTAATGGCCATGTCTATTCACACTTTCAAGAAGCAGAAAATCAGAGCTGGCTGAGTAGAAAGTGTAGATTTTGCATGCCCCCTTTGCCCTCTGCACCCATTAATCATAATCATTAGTCAGAATCCCACATACACAAATGCAAAGTCATTGGGGTATAGCAGAAGAAGACTAGATAGATAGATAGATAGATAGATAGATAGATAGATAGATAGATAGATAGATAGATAGATAGATAGATAGATAGATAGATAGATAGATAGATAGATAGATAGATAGAAGAGGCATTATAAAAGATACATAGATTTTAATCTTAGATAGATAGATAGATAGGAAAGGCACTATAAAATAAATAGATATGAAAGGCACTATATAATATTTAGATAGATAGATAGATAGATAGATAGATAGATAGATAGATAGATAGATAGATAGATAGATAGAAGAGGCATTATAAAAGATACATAGATTTTAGTCTTAGTATAGATAGATAGATAGATAGGAAAGACACTATATAGATAGATAGATAGATAGATAGATAGATAGATAGATAGATAGATAGATAGATAGATAGATAGATAGATAGATAGATAGATAGATAGATAGATAGATAGAAGAGGCATTATAAAAGATACATAGATTTTAATCTTAGATAGATAGATAGGAAAGGCACTATATAATATTTATATAGATAGATAGATCGATAGATAGATATGTGAGGCACTAGATAAGTGTTATAAAAACCTAAAGGGGCGGTCCTGGCACAGACCACGCCCAGCCCCTACATACTTTGTGTTGATTTAAATTTTTTCCTGTTCTGTGATTGGAGGACTTCAGAAAACGTGCAATGGACTAAGACAAAGAAAAAACAAACAAACTGAAGAATAACTTAAGAACATTTTTTTTTTTCTTAAACTTAATTGGATTTTATTATTTTTATTACCACACTTATTTTAACTTTACCTGTTTGTTGTTGTCTGGTACAAATCTTGTAATCGATATTTAACCCACTTCCTTTTGTCCAAATGACTTGAAATTTTGCACACTTACTCACTTCTGATGACAATACATGAATCAATAATCAGTTTCACTAACTAATTAACTAACTAATTAATTAATCCTTGTTAATTTAAAAATGAAATTTTCATATGAAGTATAGTTCAAGATTTCACCAATAGATGGCGCAAGTAACTGATAGAAATATTAAAGGAAGTGTTAAAATACAGTATTGATTACAAAATGATACTAAAACAAACCCAAGACTAAAAAGCTGAAAATAATATATATATATATATATATATATATATATATATATATATATATATATATATATATATAAATACTTTTTAAAAACCACGCTTATATGAAGTTAAAAAGTGTACTAAAAAGTAATGTGGGCGCTATTCATCAATTAACATTCAAAAAACACTTCTTAAAATCTTAGCAAAAGCGCCCACCTTTTATTTTACAAGTGATGTATGACAGACTTACTTTTTACTTTTTAGTACACTTTTTAACTTCATATAAGCATGTACATATATATATATATATATATATATATATATATATTTTTTTTTTTTTTTTTCTCTCCGTCCTGGCCACTTGACCTTATCATCAGACACTACATGGGAGAGTCAAAATTATGTCAACAATTGAATGGCGGAAACAATTTATTCACCAAAGAGCAGTACCATTAGTGTTAACATAGTTTTGACTCACCGTGTATATAAAACAATTTTATATTTAAGAACTATTCTTATGTATCTATCATATAGTACAATATTTATTTGTTGCATGCCATTTATTGATTAAATAGACAGATAAAATGCACACCTTGTAATACTCAGAGTAATGTACACACACATCTCCAGTCTTTGTAAAGTGCCACCCATCTCCGTTGCAATGCTTATTCTCTATTCAAAGTCATTGGTTAGTATAATTTTCTGCTTTCTTTTTATAAAAATCCATCCATCCATCCATATAAAAATCTCGACCACAAAATCAAAGGCAATGTTGCCTCCTCCTAGTGGTTGTTGAAAATATGAAATTGTTCACCATTCATTTATTCAACCATTCATTTTCCAAACCCTTTAATTCTAAACGATGTTCTAAGAATAATACTGGAGAACCTTGGAGGCACATTGTATTGCATTAGCTGTAAAACACGGCAACACGGCAGAGAAGACAATTTCATTCTGCCACATCAGTTTGAAAAAGGAAAAACACAACTAAATTGCCAGTGAATCAATTGAATTTTCTTTTGAATGGCTGCACTCTTATTAATCCTAATTACTGTGATTTCATTACAATGAGCCTCATAAACTGAATAAAAGAGTACAAGAATCACGGGCGGTCGGTGGCATGATGTCAAACATCTAACTCCATCTGTTTCTTTATTAATGAGTTACCATTTCTCCTGATTAGCATGGTTAGCAGATCAGTCAGTTTGCATTGCAACTCAGCGACCCAAAAGCAATTTTATAATTTCATAAGAAGCACTGTGATTATGCTTATAAGCATAAATACACCACAGCATTCCTTGGTTAAACTAAGGCACTGGAGTCTATGGCTTGATGTACGTGCAATCACCAGCAAGCAGTAACAGCCGTCTGATGGCTCCTTGTGATTTTAGGTTCGTCTGTGTTGTGGTACAGGTGATCTACATTGGCTACGCTGTTCAAATTCAGCCTTGAATTGATCAAACGAACGCAGAACAACATTAGCGACTTCTGAAAATGTTAATTCTGCTCTAGACTTGGAGTGCACATCTTGACCATAAGGACTCTCAAAAGGAACAGCAGTATGGCGACGCAGCAGTGCGGTCTCATGACTCTTAAAGCCTAAGTTGGTTGATTCCTGGGCCTGGTTGCTGTTTATTGTGGATTCAGAAAGTATTCAGACCCCTTTATTTTCTAAACACTTTGTTGTGTTGTAGATTTCATTTTAAATGGATAGATTTGCCATTTCTGCCCATCAACCTACAATCTGCACTCTCTAATGACAAACTGATTAATTAAAATTGATTACAATCAAAAAGAGAAATATCGCCTTCATATAAATATTCTGATCCTTAATTCAGTACTTTGTAGAAGCCCCTTTAGCAACAATTCTGCCTTTGAGTCTTCAGTGTTAAGTCTCTACAAGCTCTGCACACCTGGATTTGGGCATTTTATCCCATTCTTCTTGGCAGATCCTCCTGGCTCTGTTAGATGTGGATGGGAAGCATCGGTGAACTGCCATCATTCAGGCCTCTTCTCAGATGTTCTGTGAGGTTTAGGTCTCGGCTTTGGCCAGGCTGTCTGACACTTGTCCTGGCAGCCATTGTCTGGTCTGTACACTTGGTGTCATTGTTGTGCTGACACATGAAAACATTGACCCAGTCTGAGGTCGTGTGCACTCTGGAGAAGGCTTTCTTCAAGGGCCACTCTGTATTTCCCAGAATTCATCCTTCTGTCAATTCTAACCAGTGTCTGTGTCCATCATAGTATGATGTTGCTAGCACCATTCTTGACCGTAGGAATGGAATTAGGCAGTTGATGAGCAGTGCCTGGTCTTCACCAGACATAGTGCTTGGAGTTCTGCCCAAAGAGTTCAATTTTTGACTCATCAGACCATAGCATCTTATTCCTCACACTCATCTATCTATCTATCTATCTATCTATCTATCTATCTATCTATCTATCTATCTATCTATCTATCTATCTATCTATCTATCTATCTATCTATCTATCTATCTATCTATCTATCAAGAGCGGCGTTTGGGAGTGGCAAGTGGGGCAACCACCCCAGGCCCTGCACCTTTGAAATTAACACGCAAATACTTTTTAAACTTACACTTTTACTGAATGAACTTTTCGTCAATATTGCATTGATTTTTGATTCCGTGTTTGGACTTACATCGTGACAATGCAACGTATAACCGCCCGTGAGAGAATATTGTTTCTTTCTCTCTGATAAATAAACTGATTTTTTCGAATGCTTGCCCCGGTGATTTGTTAATTGTCATAGCAAAAACTATTCTAACAGGAAACTGTAAACATTTTAATACGAATGGCATATCAAGATCTCTTGGTAATAGTCTCATCTCGAGGGACTTGAAAAAATCTCTTGGAATTAGTCTCGTCTCAAGATTTTCTCTTATAATAGAGAGATATTTATAGGATACAGTATTTCTTAACGTACGTTGAAAACGCTTACCAACCTTGAAAACTCTTGACATTGCGGTACAATTTTAAAAATGCATCTGCACAGAGAATAAATCCAGTTTTAAAAGAGTAATTAGCACTTAATCCCACTTTTTGCATTGTTTTACTTTGTATGATTATAAATATTTAATGTAATCTCTGATTGCTCAAAAGTCTGCCCATCTTTAAAAATTCATAATGTGAGGATACTTCTGTGGAGCGAAATGACACACTTCAGCATGCAGAGGACTCAGACAGACATGGCGTGTCATGATCTGTTGTATGGAATGAAAGTTTAAAATCTTTGTTTCCTTAGTAAAGCCTACAATTTGGTACCCATAACTATTAAACCATTGAGACGCTTGTAGACTTTTACACCCTGAGCAGTTCAGTACCTGGCCAAGTGATCGTTTAAAAATGTTTTGCTATTTAATACAGAGGAATTATGTCACGGCGGCATGGTGGCGCAGTGGTAGCGCTGCTGCCTCGCAGTTGGGAGACCTGGGGACCCGGGTTCGCTTCCCGGGTCCTCCCTGCGTGGAGTTTGCATGTTCTCCCCGTGTCTGCGTGGGTTTCCTCTGGGCGCTCCGGTTTCCTCCCACAGTCCAAAGACATGCAGGTTAGGTGGATTGGCGATTCTAAATTGGCCCTAGTGTGTGCTTGGTGTGTGGGTGTGTTTGTGTGTGTCCTGCGATGGGTTGGCACCCTGCCTGGGATTGGTTCCTGCCTTGTGCCCTGTGTTGGCTGGGATTGGCTCCAGCAGACCCCCGTGACCCTGTGTTCGGATTCAGCGGGTTGGCAAATGGATGGATGGATGGAATTATGTCACACACCAGCACAAACACACTCTTACTAATCAAATGGTTACAATACTTTTAATTGGGTATTGTGAGAAACAGCCCGGACACAGACAGATGGACATCGTCATGTCACCCAACATACGTTTATTATTTACACTATTTACAAATGTCACTGCACAAACCCAGTGCCTCCAACACCAATCCCCCAAAGTCCAGGCCTCTCCTTCCAGTGCCTTAGTTCTTCAGGCCTCCTCCACTCCTTGCCTCCGAGACTTACGTCCACCTCCACCCGACTCCAGTCATCGTTTGCAGGGAGGCGGCCCCTTTTATACACGCCCGGATGGGCTCCAGGTGCTTCACGACACTCCTCCGCGGACACTCCCCTGTGTGGCGGAAGTGCCAGCTGTGCTCCCGGAAGCCCTCCGGGTGTCCCCAGTCTTCTTCCCCCAGCACTTCCGGGTGTGGCGGAAGTGCTGAGGTCCAGGGCTCTCCAGGCACTGGGGCGCCCCCTGGCGGTGACCCCTACTTCCCAGCTCTGTACCCATGGCCCCCAAAGGAACCAGGACGGTCGCCCCCTTGTGGTCCGGAGGAGGCATGAGCCCTCCTCTTGTCCTCCTAGGCGTCCCGGCTGGGTGCCACCCCCAGCCGTGTGCCACAGTATGAAATCATACGTGTGGTAATATTTGAAAAAAATCATACTAATTATTGTGTATATGGAATACCCAAGTCTTATGCATCAATCAAAAAGTCCAAACCAATAGATTTCAATCAATGCAATGAACTCGCCCACCGATAAACGTGAGCTAGAGGCTGAAAACCTCAAACAGCATGTTGTGGCGTACAAAATCTGTACATTTTGGTTTATATTTCCATTATATTTTGTTCAAGGCAAAACAACAGATGAACTACATTCAGGACCCATCAAAGCATATCCTCTTCCTAGTTGTACCTCACTTTTAAAACACCTGCTCCAATAAAGAAAGGAAGACATGCTGGTGCCTAAGGCTATTAATTATTTTTTAACCTGGGCATCTGGGACAACAAGTAGCTAAATCATTTTACAGCCTGGGAAAGGAAGACATGGCGACACCTCAGGCAACATCAAAAAAAGTTGTATTGTTTGGGAAAATGGACAGTGAATCCATTCATCATATTGACAGCCAGCCAATCAAAATATTTAACAATTACATCATGCTAAACACCCACGGGTAGAATTTTATAATAAATATGCCTCGTCTGAAGAGTGACATAGGAGGGAGGAAGAAGAAGGAACGAAGACATCAGGAGAAGGGAACAGAGCGATGGCAACGTGTGGACGTTTCTATCAGATCGTCAGAAAAGCATCATGAACAACTACCAGTGCTTGATCACTAGCCACCTGCGACATTCATCCTTGTCATCTTTAACTTTTCGTAAGCTTTTTCTAAAGACTACATATATCCAGACTTTACTATCAGTCCTATTTTCTATTATTCTTTGTTCTACTGGTATTATTATTCTTGTAATAAATACCATGCTGCTTTTAACTTTCTGTGCTTTATCTTAATGTCTGTAGAATGATTGAAATAATAAGGTAGATTTCTTTGAACACCTGGTGCGGTTGGAGATTTGCCATACGCTCTGTGCTGCGAGATTTATTAAGGCTGAGGGTGAGAGTTCCACCCAATAGTAGGGAACAGTACGTAAAGTAAGGCATTCTTGGCTGATAAATGGTCTATAGTCAAGAGTGCTCAGTCTTTGTATGTTTAAATGTATTCTTGTAGACCAAAAGTAATATTTAGGTCTGAGATCTATTTAAAACATCGTATGTTGTTTGTGCCGATAATAAGTAAGTATTGATGTGCTGAGAGAGTGACAGGCTGGGTTATTTCTAAGGCACTTGTGTGGTTTAAAGTGCTAGAGGTTAACCAGCTGTGTGTTTGTCATTCATAGGGCACTGTTGAGTTTCTGTGTGTATGTGTGTAGCTATGTATGTTACTCTTAAGGTGTGACAGTAGATCAACACGGTAACGCATCTTATGAATGCACTTACCCCTAGGTAAAGAGTAAGTAGAGGGAAATATCACGATAATACACAGCGTTACACCACTCTTTTGATTTTTCGTGTGCTCACGCATATTACTTCACAAAACAGCAGCAAATATCTACAAGTGACACATCATTAAAGCTTAAAGCAGATTCTCCTGATCAAAACAAATCTAAGCAGATTATTGTGCGATGCATCAATCATGAGATATCACCCAAATAAGAAGAGTCACAAGGCCAGCCTTGGCAAGTACCACCTAACATTAGCTCTGACTCAACAGGTCACAAAATCGCAAACCTCATACCATTGGATGGCAGCGACTGTGTCGTCTCCAATGGTATGTACAGTGGTGTGAAAAACTATTTGCCCCTTTCCTGATTTCTTATTCTTTTGCATGTTTGTCACACAAAATGTTTCTGATCATCAAACACATTTAACCATTAGTCAAATATAACACAAGTAAACACAAAATGCAGTTTTTAAATGATGGTTTTTATTATTTAGGGAGAAAAAAAATCCAAACCTACATGGCCCTGTGTGAAAAAGTAATTGCCCCCTTGTTAAAAAATAACCTAACTGTGGTGTATCACACCTGAGTTCAATTTCCGTAGCCACCCCCAGGCCTGATTACTGCCACACCTGTTTCAATCAAGAAATCACTTAAATAGGAGCTGCCAGACACAGAGAAGTAGACCAAAAGCACCTCAAAAGCTAGACATCATGCCAAGATCCAAAGAAATTCAGGAACAAATGAGAACAGAAGTAATTGAGATCTATCAGTCTGGTAAAGGTTATAAAGCCATTTCTAAAGCTTTGGGACTCCAGCGAACCACAGTGAGAGCCATTATCCACAAATGGCAAAAACATGGAACAGTGGTGAACCTTCCCAGGAGTGGCCGGCCGACCAAAATTACCCCAAGAGCGCAGAGACGACTCATCCGAGAGGTCACAAAAGACCCCAGGACAACGTCTAAAGAACTGCAGGCCTCACTTGCCTCAATTAAGGTCAGTGTTCACGACTCCACCATAAGAAAGAGACTGGGCAAAAACGGCCTGCATGGCAGATTTCCAAGACGCAAACCACTGTTAAGCAAAAAGAACATTAGGGCTCGTCTCAATTTTGCTAAGAAACATCTCAATGATTGCCAAGACTTTTGGGAAAATACCTTGTGGACTGATGAGTCAAAAGTTGAACTTTTTGGAAGGCAAATGTCCCGTTACATCTGGCGTAAAAGGAACACAGCATTTCAGAAAAAGAACATCATACCAACAGTAAAATATGGTGGTGGTAGTGTGATGGTCTGGGGTTGTTTTGCTGCTTCAGGACCTGGAAGGCTTGCTGTGATAGATGGAACCATGAATTCTAATGACTACCAAAAAATCCTGAAGGAGAATGTCCGGC
Organism: Erpetoichthys calabaricus; assembly: GCF_900747795.2. Lineage (NCBI taxonomy): Eukaryota > Metazoa > Chordata > Cladistia > Polypteriformes > Polypteridae > Erpetoichthys > Erpetoichthys calabaricus. The sequence continues at coordinate 184,928,592 of NC_041401.2, forward strand.
CATCTGTTCGTCAACTCAAGCTGAAGCGATCTTGGGTGCTGCAACAGGACAATGACCCAAAACACACCAGCAAATCCACCTCTGAATGGCTGAAGAACAACAAAATGAAGACTTTGGAGTGGCCTAGTCAAAGTCCTGACCTGAATCCAATTGAGATGCTATGGCATGACCTTAAAAAGGCGGTTCATGCTAGAAAACCCTCAAATAAAGCTGAATTACAACAATTTTGCAAAGATGAGTGGGCCAAAATTCCTCCAGAGCGCTGTAAAAGACTCATTGCAAGTTATCGCAAACGCTTGATTGCAGTTATTGCTGCTAAGGGTGGCCCAACCAGTTATTAGGTTCAGGGGGCAATTACTTTTTCACACAGGGCCATGTAGGTTTGGATTTTTTTTTCTCCCTAAATAATAAAAACCACCATTTACAAACTGCATTTTGTGTTTACTTGTGTTATATTTGACTAATGGTTAAATGTGTTCGATGATCAGAAACATTTTGTGTGACAAACATGCAAAAGAATAAGAAATCAGGAAGGGGGCAAATAGTTTTTCACACCACTGTATGTAGATGTCTACTGTGGAAGATCAGCTCAGCTACAGATAGACACTGAGATGCACAATGTCCAAAAGCACACACTATTTATTTTTCTCTTCCTTTTGCACACAACACAAGTGCACCAGCCACCACAATAAACTCAGTCCTTTCTTTCTCTGTCTTTTCTTCTCTATTCTTCTGCCACCTCTACTCCTCTCCTCACAAGCTCCGTCCTCTGCCTCCCGACTCCTGCTCCCCGAATGGAGTGAGGCGGCTCCTTTTGTGTTTCACCTGGTTGGGCACCAGGTGCGCCCTGATGAACTTCCTGCAGCACTTCCTGGTGTGGCAGAAGTGCTGCACGGCCAACCGGAAGCACTCCAGGTGCATTTGGTTCCTCTTCCGGCAGCACTTCCTGGTGTGGCAGAAATGCTGCAGTCCAGGGCTCCGGGATTGCCCAGGTGCCCACTGGTGGTGGCCACGGACCCCATCAGGGTTGAGCTTCCAAGCTTCAAATCCGTGGCCCCGATACAATCCAGGGGGGCTGCCCTCTTGCACCCCGGGGAAGATATTGCCCCTCTCCGAGTCTTTACCTTCTCCAAGTGTCCCAGTGGGGCAAGGTCCCTGGTCGTCTGCCACTTCATACATGGACATAATGAGACACAGATGAGAACGTGCAGAATGAATACTTGAAGCAGGAGCAAACAATATCAATAGTTTCATGTGAATGTGTAGTGTAGGTGGGGTAGGGGGGTACATGGGTGTATTAGGGGATGGGGTTCAGAGTTGTTATATGATTCTTTCTTTTATTGTTCTGAATTTGGACCCCGTTGGGAGATTTTGGATAGGAGAGGGGGACCCATGGGGCCAAATGGCGTAACTATTTATTTCTTTGTGTTATCAACACGTGACCTTTATAAAGGCACAGCAAACAGGTCTGGGGACAGCACCGAAGTGAAAAAGCTGCCCTGGCATTTCTTGTACACGAGATGTTCTATGTCAGAAAACAAAATTACGAAAATATTAAAAAATTTTTTGTTTCCTCCCACAGTCCAAAGACATGCAGGTTAGGTGGATTGGTGATTCTAAATTGGCCTTAGTGTGTGCTTGGTGTGTGCTTGGTGTGTTTGTGTGTGTCCTGCGGTGGGTTGGCACCCTGCCCAGGATTGGTTCTTGCCTTGTGCCCTGTGTTGGCTGGGATTGGCTCCAGCAGACCCCCATGACCCTGTGTTCGGATTCAGCGGGTTGGAAAATGGATGGATGGATGGATGGATATTAAAATTTGTGTTCCTAGGGTAGCAGCACTTTGAAAGTAAAGGAATGTTTAAATTTGACACGCACACCGATTCTTTCACATTTGAGAAGTCATCTGTCAGGTTTAAGTGAAACATTAACGCTCCTGCCTTCATGTTTTAAATAATAAGGCTTTATTTTGGAGCACCCATCCCCGCCCCCTCAGGTGGAGATTACTGAAAAAAAGACCCCCAGGGTGGTAAGTTAAGGACTTCAGCCATCTTGTGAGGGAGCATGTGGTGGTTATGATAATATGGTGGATTCAAAGACTATTCAGACCCCTTCACTTTCTGCACACTTTATCATGTTGTAATTTCATTTGAATGGATAGGTTTTGCTTTTTTTTGCCCTTCAATCTACACTCGATAACGGCAAAGTGAAAACAGAAAGGTTTGCAAATTAATTAAACATCAAAAACTGAAATATGTCATTACTAGTACTACTGCAGACCTTCTGCTATGGAACTCCAAATTGTGCTCCGGTGCCTCCTTGTTTGCTTTCATTCTCCTTGAGATGTGCATAGAACTTGATTGGCACAAGTGGCCAAGGTGATGGACTGTACACTTCAGGGCTCGTTTCTCACCATTGACTCCCTTTGTGCTCTTGCAAAAGACTTGGGCACTAGCAATTTGTAAGTCACTTTGGATGAAAGCCACTAAGTCAGTCATTATCTAACCCGCTTAATCCTGAACAGGGTCACGAGGGTGTGCTGGAGCCTATGCCAGCCAACACAGCACACAAGGCAGGAACAAACCCTGCACAAGGTGCCAGTCCATCGCAGGGCAAACACACACACCACCCAAACACACAATAGGGCCAGTTTAGGACTGCCAATGCACCTAACCGGCAGACGCACCAGGAGGAAACCCACACGGACACGGGGAGAACGTGCAAACTGCACACAGGGAGGACCCAAGATGCGAACCCTGGTCTCCTTACTGCGAGGCACTGCGCCACCATGCCACCCTTGTTTGAAAACATAGAATCAATTAGAAAATATAACTAAAGAAATGTTTCATAACTTGGTGCCTGGTCACCCTCACAATAAATGTGAACCTGCCTTTTAAAAGAATTGAACAGCTGCTTAATTGTTTATTAAAAATTTGTATTATATTCACGTATCTCTCATTATGGAAAAATGCCGCTTTACCTAAAGGACACTAGAAATCAGGAAGACATGAAATGAGGGAAATTTAATAGAATGGTGTTCAAAAGCATAAGCTTTTGAATTAATTATATCGAATACTGATAAAAAAGGCAAATCCTATTATTAAAATACACATGTCTTGGAAAAGAGGTGCGGGCACAGACCCCAATCACTTAAAGCCCGAAGGTCAATTTATGACAGAATAAGTGCCATCATCACTCAGCAACAGATAAGGACCAATTCATTTCTTTTGATGTTGTCTGGGCAACCATTCATCATAATTTATCTGGAATATTCACCAATGAGAATTTTTTTTTGTACTGAAATGCATGGAGATAATTAACAATAAAAAACTAGGGCAGTCTGGTGGTGCAGCGGTTTGCACTTATGCCTCATACCCAGAGGAACGGGGTTCAGTTTCCAGCCAGCATGTTACCTCTGCTGTGTTCATATGGGTGAGTGGCACAAAGCCTACCTCTGGTGCAAGATGGCCAGGTTGGCAGATACAGTAATCCACAATCCGTGGAATCATCACAGAGGGACTTGGACAGCATACAGGCTTAGGCGGATTTGCGGTAGTTGTAATTTAATGTAAGTAAATGTAAAGTATGACACGTAGGAAGTAGAAATGTTAGATTTGAATACACAATGGGAGGTCTGAAACTTGAAAGAACCCCTTAGGAGTTTGGATTTAGGAGTCATGACTTCATCACTATCAACTTCAAGACAGTGGACAGATCTCACACTATTGAATTAAAACAAAACAATGCAATTCCAAATCCACAGATATGACTTCTTCATTTGTCATTTTCTTCCATGTCACTGTGTCACTTTATTCATATGTCCGGTCACATGTGTGATGTGTTTTTTAGTTAGTCAGATGACTCAACAAGAGAGGCAGGTGTCTGGTGGAGTGGAGCCCCCTTAGGTTCACTCTTCTGGAGTCATTTCAATGTTCGTCTGTCAGTCTTGTTCTGAGCTTTGATTTCATGACATTTACGTCAGAAAAGGCAGAGGTATGGAGACCCAAACAAAGCAGACATTTTCAGAGCTGCTTGGTGAAGATTCTTATAGTCATCTGGCTCTGCTAAGCTCCAGAAATGCTGAGAATGCTGTCGAGACTTTAACTGCACATTATTTTGAAAGTTTACTAATATATAATATAGAAAATCCAATGTCTGTCTGTTTGTATGTCTGTCCGTTTTTGACGAGAGAACTACTTAACGGATTTAGATCGGGTTTTTTTCTAGAATTTTCTTGAACATTCCGGTTGATCTTGCAACTTCTCTCATTTCGCTATGTATCAGAGTTCACTTGTGGTACTGATTTATTTGCGTGAATCCGACAAAACACGCAGCGGGCCGAAGGGAGGGGCCTTCCTCAGCTTTGGGGCCGTGTTCCTTAACTCCACTCAACTAGCGAACGGAAGAACAATTGAATTCAACTTTGTTTGATATTTAAAATAAAGTGTTACTTTGGTCTTGATGAGTTTGAGTCCGGATATTCTCTTAAGTGTATGCCACAGTGAAAAGATAGATTGCAATTCAGCTTGTGGATCGTGATTTTGTGTTAAAAGGATCGTGATATGATTTTTTTGGAAAGATCGCCCACCCCTAATTTGATTATTCAAATATTCAAATTTATGTAGGATTCATTAACCCTTTGGCGAGCTACTTGGAAAGGGGTGACAAGCTACCGGTAGCTCATGAGCGACGTGTTGGAGACCACTGTCCTAGGGTGTACCCCTTGGAGAATCAAATCACTACAGACATTTATCGTCCACAGGTGTGTTTCCTTCTTGAAGGATCACCATCGACTGTTATCCTGGTGAGAGCATGGTGCCCCTTGGAGAATGAAATTGTCACTAACAGTAATCCTGGGATATACCCCTTGGAGAATCAAATCGCCACTGACAGTTATCCCCCATGGGGGTGTTTCCACCTTGGAGAATCATCACCAACTGTTATCTTGGTGGGAGCGTGGTCCCCCTTGGAGAATCATCACTGACAATTATCCTGGAGGATCCCCCTTGGACAATCTCTGTTGACAATTATCCCAGTGGGAGCGTGGCCCCCCTTGCAGAATCATCACTGACAGTTATTCTAGGGGATCCATCTTGGAGAATCACCATTGACGGTTATCCCAGTGGGAGCGTGGTCCCCCTTGGATAATCATCATTAACAGTTACCCTGGAGGATCTCCTTTGGAAAATCTCTGTTGACAATTATCCTAGTGGGAGCGTGGCCCCCCTTGCAGAATCATCACTGACAGTTATTCTAGGGGACCCACCCCCCTTGGAGAATCATCACTGACAGTTACCCTGGAGGATCCCCCTTGGACAATCTCTGTTGACAATTATCCCAGTGGGAGCGTGGTCCCCCTTGCAGAATCATCACTGACAGTTATTCTAAGGGATCCATCTTGGAGAATCACCATTGACGGTTATCCCAGTGGGAGCGTGGCCCCCCTTGCAGAATCATCACTGACAGTTACCCTGGAGGATCTCCCTTGGACAATCTCTGTTGACAATTATCCCAGTGGGAGCATGGCCCCCCTTGCAGAATCATCACTGACAGTTATTCTAGGGGACCCAGCCCCCTTGGAGAATCACCATTGACAGTTATCCCAGTGGGAGTGTGGTCCCCCTTGGAGAATCATCATTGACAATTATTCTGGGGGATCCCCCTTGGAGAATTATCACTGAGCGTTATCCTGGAGGATCTCCCTTAGACAATCTCAGTTGACAATTATCCCAGTGGGAGCGTGGCCCCCCTTGCAGAATCATCACTGACAGTTATTCTAGGGGATCCATCTTGGAGAATCATCATTGACGGTTATCCCAGTGGGAGCGTGGTCCCCCTTTGAGAATCATCATTGACAGTTAATCTAGGGGACCCCCCCCCCCTTGGAGAATCATCACTGACAGTTATTCTAGGGGATCCATCTTGGAGAATCACCATTGACAGTTATCCCAGTGGGAGTGTGGTCCCCCTTGGAGAATCATCATTGACAATTATTCTGGGGGATCCCCCTTGGAGAATTATCACTGAGCGTTATCCTGGAGGATCTCCCTTAGACAATCTCTGTTGACAATTATCCCAGTGGGAGCGTGGCCCCCCTTGCAGAACCATCACTGACAGTTATTCTAGGGGATCCATCTTGGAGAATCATCATTGACGGTTATCCCAGTGGGAGCGTGGTCCCCCTTGGATAATCATCATTGACAGTTATCCTGGAGGATCTCCCTTGGACAATCTCTGTTGACAATTATCCCAGTGGGAGCGTGGCCCCCCTTGCAGAATCATCACTGACAGTTATTTTAGGGGATCCATCTTGGAGAATCACCATTGACGGTTATCCCAGTGGGAGCGTGGTCCCCCTTGGATAATCATCATTAACAGTTACCCTGGAGGATCTCTTTTGGAAAATCTCTGTTGACAATTATCCTAGTGGGAGCGTGGCCCCCCTTGCAGAATCATCACTGACAGTTATTCTAGGGGACCCACCCCCCTTGGAGAATCATCACTGACAGTTATCCTGGAAGATCCCCCTTGGAGAATCACCATTGACGGTTGTCCCAGTGGGAGCGCGGCCCCCCTTGCAGAATCATCACTGACAGTTACCCTGGAGGATCCCCCTTGGACAATCTCTGTTGACAATTATCCCAGTGGGAGCGTGGTCCCCCTTGCAGAATCATCACTGACAGTTATTCTAAGGGATCCATCTTGGAGAATCACCATTGACGGTTATCCCAGTGGGAGTGTGGTCCCCCTTGGATAATCATCATTGACAGTTACCCTGGAGGATCTCCTTTGGAAAATCTCTGTTGACAATTATCCTAGTGGGAGCGTGGCCCCCCTTGCAGAATCATCACTGACAGTTATTCTAGGGGACCCACCCCCCTTGGAGAATCATCACTGACAGTTATCCTGGAAGATTCCCCTTGGAGAATCACCATTGACGGTTATCCCAGTGGGAGCGCAGCCCCCCTTGCAGAATCATCACTGACAGTTATTCTAGGGGACCCATCTTGGAGAATCACCATTGACGGTATTCCGAGTGGGAGCGTGGTCCCCCTTGCAGAATCATCACTGACAGTTATTCTAGGGGATCCCCCTTGGATAATCGCCGTTGACAGTCATAGCAGAGTAATGCTGATTGCTTAAAGTGCCCGCAGTGACTCGTCACAAGACAAAATAATAAATAACCGTTCACCTAAGCAGTTTTCCCACTCAAAGATATACCACACCAAAGACATATTTTTTGCATTATATATAGTATTATTATTAATATTATTTTTTATTAATGGAAATTAACATGCACCTTTTTGGCATGGACATGGTGAGGGTGGTGTTGAAATGAATGAAATGACATGGTTAGATGAATGGACGCCCGGCATCAGAGCTGGCAAAGCGCTGCACCAGTTTACAAGCCACATCATCGATATGACCTATCTTAGTGTGCCATAAAGATACAGAACATGACCTGCCATATCAATGAAAAAATAAATCCTGTGCAAAAAAAAAAAAGTGAAGAAGAAAAGGCAAATAAATAAACAAACAAACGGTAAGCAGTTTCTAGCTGTGTGCTGCCCAACAGCATATCAGCATGGAGCTCTGTGATAAGAATGGCTGCATGCCTTCTTGTTTATTTCCTCGGCACTTGTAACTACAACGCCATGTGTCAGCAGCTCTTATTGTCAGGGGTGAGATTCATTATTCCCTTTTCACGTGGAGCTTATTTGAAATGGCACTGTCACCCTTCACTTCCAAGGCGTTGTTGCAGCGCTGTGTAAGCGACTGATTACAGGTTGCTATCACTAGGGAGCCATGCGGAGCAGAGGCAGGAGCAGCCGGCTCAGCTTAATTGCGCACATAGAGGAACTTTTAGCAAGAAAGTGACAGCTCTTCAATGACATGATGGAGACTGAACCCTTAGCCGTCCAAGGTTAAATTTCTTTCTTGTTTATGTTGAAGTTGTAAACCCGACTCTGTTCTTTGACTTTTTTTCTTGTATCCTGTCTGCCTTTTTGTGATACACCATTATAAGAGAATAGAAAGAGCAAGCCCTTTTGAAAATGGCACTGGTGAAGTAGGCTGAACAATTAAGCTAAGAAACACGCAGAGTATGACCTTTGATGGAGTTGGTGGTCCACTTTTCCTCTTGCAGGTTGTTTGTTTAGGGTGGCACCATGGCACAGCTGTTAGTGCTTCTACCTCACAGACTCATTGATCCGTTAGGATTTCAATTCCATGCTTGCTAGTAACTAAGCCAAGAAAATGAAATCTTTCAACAGTGGTGTGAAAAAGTAAATACCCCCCAATGAAAATTGTTGACATAGTTGAATGGGCCAACAGTAAATATTCATGCAAAACAGTGCCTACAGATGAAGGTGATGTACAGCGCATCACTTTTTCCACATTTTGTTATGTTACACCCTTATTCCAAAATGGATTAAATTCATTTTTTTCCTCAGAATTCTACACACAACACCCCATAATAACAACGTGAAAACAGTTTACTTGAAGTTTTTGCAAATTTATTAAAAATAAAAAAATTGAGAAATCCCATGTCCATAAGTATTCACAGCCTTTGCTCAATACTTTGTCGATGCACCTTTGGCAGCAATTACAGCCTCAAGTCTTTTTGAATATGATGCCACCAGCTTGGCACACCTATCCTTGGCCAGTTTCACCCATTCCTCTTTGCAGCACCTCTCAAGCTCCATCAGGTTGGATGGGAAGCGTCGGTGCACAGCCATTTTAAGATCTCTCCAGAGATGTTCAATCGGATTCAAGTCTGGGCTCTGGCTGGGCCACTCAAGGACATTCACTGAGTTGTCCTGAAGCCACTCCTTTGATATTTTGGCTGTGTGCTTAGGGTCGTTGTCCTGCTGAAAGATGAACCGTCGCCCCAGTCTGAGGTCAAGAGCGCTCTGGAGCAGGTTTTCATCCAGGATGTCTCTGTACATTGCTGCAGTCATCTTTCCCTTTATCCTGACTAGTCTCCCAGTCCCTGCTGCTGAAAAACATCCCCACAGCATGATGCTGCCACCACCATGCTTCACTGTAGGGATGGTATTGGCCTGGTGATGAGCGGTGCCTGGTTTCCTACAAACGTGACGCCTGGAATTCACACCAAAGAGTTCAATCTTTGTCTCATCAGACCAGAGAATTTTCTTTCTCATGGTCTGAGAGTCCTTTAGGTGCCTTTTGGCAAACTCCAGGTGGGCTGCCATGTGCCTTTTACTAAGGAGTGGTTTCCATCTGGCCACTCTACCATACAGGCCTGATTGGTGGATTGCTGCAGAGATGGTTTTTCTTCTGGAAGGTTCTCCTCTCTCCACAGAGGACCTCTGGAGTTCTGACAGAGTGACCATCGGGTTCTTGGTCACCTCCCTGACTAAGGCCCTTCTCCTCTGATCGCTCAGTTTAGATGGCCGGCCAGCTCTAAGAAGAGTCCTGGTGGTTTCGAACTTCTTCCACTTACGGATGATGGAGGCCACTGTGCTCATTGGGACCTTCAAAGCAGCAGAAGTTTTTCTGTAACCTTCCCCAGATTTGTGCCTCGAGACAATCCTGTCTCGGAGGTCTACAGACAATTCCTTTGACTTCATGCTTGGTTTGTGCTCTGACATGAACTGTCAACTGTGGGACCTTCTATAGACAGGTGTGTGCCTTTCCAAATCATGTCCAGTCAACTGAATTTACCACAGGTGGACTCCAATGAAGCTGCAGAAACATCTCAAAGATGATCAGGGGAAACAGGATGCACCTGAGCTCAATTTTGAGCTTCATGGCAAAGGCTGTGAATACTTATGTACATGTGCTTTCTCAATTTTTTTATTTTTAATAAATTTGCAAAAATCTCAAGTAAACTTTTTTCACGTTGTCATTATGGGGTGTTGTGTGTAGAATTCTGAGGAAAAAAATGAATTTAATCCATTTTGGAATAAGGCTGTGACATAACAAAATGTGGAAAAAGTGATGCGCTGTGAATACTTTCCGGATGCACTGTATTTGAATAAAAGCAGAAGGAAGATGGACCTTTTTGATAGTTTATCCAACAAAATTATCAATAGACTAGCTGTCCCCAACGGCTTCCCCCACATAGTAGTGAAATAGGACGAATTTTAAAAATCAATCAACAAAAAGCAATTGCTAGCTAAGCGGAGGTAAGTTAGCAGAGGCCGGTGGCTCTCCCTTTGAGTGTGCACAGTGGATACTCAATATACTCAGGCCCCTTCATTCTCTGGGCACATGCCCATCAATCTACACTCAATAACCCTTAATGATAAAGTGTAAAAATAAAGTTTATTCAAAATCAAAATATGAAATCTCTTATTCCTAAAAGTATTAAGACCCTTAATTCAGTACTTTGTAGAAACCCCTTTGGCAGCAATCCCAGCTTTGAGTCTTCTGTGGTCAGTCTCTCCAAGCTTTGCACACCTGGATTTCGGCAGTTTATCTCATTCTCCCTGGCAGATCCTCTCATGCTGTGTTAGGCTGAACAAGAAGCGTCTGTAAACTGCCATCTTCAGGTCTCTTTGCAGACATTCTTTGGGTTTTAAAACTGGCTGGTGTGAAAGATCAGCCCGGCAGACAGACAGACAGACACGGACTCCAGATGTCCCAAAAACACGCACTGTTTATTAGAACAGTTGCACACACACTATACCACCTTGCACAAATCTCAAGGCTCAGTCCTTTTAACTTCTCAGCCACCTCCACTCCTCTTTCGTAAGCTCTGTCTTCTCCCTCCCAAGGTGGCCCCTTTTATCCCGCCCCGGGTTGTGCTCCAGGTGTTTCCTGATCTTCTTCCAGCAGCACTTCCTGGTGTGGCAGAAGTGTTGCTTGGGCACCCTGAAGCACTCCAGGTGCATTTGGTTCCTCTTCTGGCAGCACTTTCTGGTGTGGCGGAAGTGCTGCCGTCCAGGGCTCCATAATTGTCCGGGCGCCCCCTGGAGGTGGCCACGGGCCCCAACATGGATGAGCTTCCAAGCTTTGTTCCCGCGGCCCCCATGCAGACCAGGGTGGCTGCCCTCTCATGGTCCAGGGGAGCTATTGTTTCTCTACTGGTCCTTCCAGGCGTGCCAGCTGGGCAGGACCTCCAGCCGTCCGCCACACTGGGCAACTCCAAAACGCAGAGGTAGACTGGCTCCCCACTTCTGGCATCATGCTTCCCCCTAAACTGTAGCCTCCGTCTCGGATTAGCACGAATATATCACTCCGGCAAGTGAACTGTGATTCTTAGCACGATGAGAGAAGTCGCAAAATCAACCGGAATGTTCAAGCAAGGTCTAGAAAAAATGCCGATCTAAATCCGTTCAGTAGTTCTCTCGTTCGATAGCTAAGCGAATGTAAGGAGCGGTCTGAGGCTGGCAAGTGAGTGAGGAGGAACTCGGCCCTCTGCGTCTCTCTCGGATTCGGTGCCGCAAGTGAACTATGATACTTAGCGTGATTAGAGAAGTCACAAAATCAACCAGAATGTTCAAGCAAATTCTAGAAAAAAACCCCATCTAAATGTAGAGGGGCCCGAACAAGCTTAGCTTTAGGTGGATGACAGCAATGGCAGGTCTGTTAAAGCTGTTAAAGTCATGTTGAGGACTTTGTCACATATCCCAGCATGCAATGCCTGCTTCAAGTCTGCGATTCATAGATATCACATGACCAGGTGCTGAGGGTCTTCTCTGCCAAGCCTCTTCAGTTCCAGCTTGTTTTGGGGGGCTTGTCCCCTTAAGTTTTCTCTTCAGCTTATGGATTGAAATTGGGCATCTGGCTCAGCCTTTCAAGAATTTTCCCTTTTTTAGCTTTGCAAAACTCATCAGAACTGTTCCCTTATTTTTTGTTACTTGAAAACTGTAAGGCTAAGTGTGTAAATACAGCTGGAGAAAAGATAAGCTTGAACGGGTTTAGATATCAGGCCGTAAGACAAAAGCTGTAAGTATTTCAAAGGGGTAGGATGATTTTCTAACGGTTAGTTTTGTTTTCTCATTTAAAATAAAGGAGCTTTGGATCCATGCTATTCCAACTGTGACAGCTGGTGTGGAGAAATGCTGGGAAAGGGAAGGGAAAGTCTGTGAAGGGCGTTTTTTGAACGTCAGGACTGGTAAATTATTGATGCTTTGGGTAGCTGCGAGGCCCCTGTTCAAAGATGCGTGCCACCCTGCCGTATGAAGGAGTAATGTTTTTATTATAATTCACCATGGCAAAATTTCAGGACTCTCTTAATGAGTCATAGAGTAATCTCCGATGATTTTGGGCCCTCATCTCACTTCAATAGTCTCAAGACGAGACGGCCGCTCGCTGTTATCTATTGAGACCTGCTTGAGCCCCACTGCTCCAGTGATGCATTTTTCAATAAACCGTTGTGTTGAGGGACAGTGTGGTGGCGCAGTGGGTAGCGCTGCTGCCTCACAGTTAGGAGACCCAGGTTTGCTTCCCAGGTCCTCCCTGTGTGGAGTCTGCATGTTCTCCCCGTGTCTGTGTGGGTTTCCTCCCACTGTCCAAAGACATGCAGGTTAGGTGCATTGGCGATTCTAAATTGTCCCTAGTGCATGTTTGGTGTGTGGGTGTATGTGTGTGCATGACCTGCGGTGGGCTGGCACCCTGCTCAGGGTTTGTTTCCTACCTTGCGCCCTCTGTTGGCTGGGATTGGGTCCAGCAGACCCCGGTGACCCTGTGGTTAGGATGTAGCCAGTGGGATAATGAATGGATGGATTGTTCTATTGAAGTCTTCATTGCGCCATTTGCCAGCCTGGTCCTGTTGTTTTATTGTTTATGGTTTAAGAAGGGCGGCACGGTGGCGCAGTGGGTAGCGCTGCTGCCTCGCAGTTGGGAGACCTGGGGATCTGGGTTCGCTTCCCGGGTCCTCCCTGCGTGGAGTTTGCATGTTCTCCCCATGTCTGCATGGGTTTCCTCCGGGCGCTCCGGTGTCCTCCCGCAGTCCAAAGACATGCAGGTTAGGTGGATTGGCGATTCTAAATTGGCCCTAGTGTGTGCTTGGTGTGTTTGTGTGTGTCCTGTGGTGGGTTGGCACCCTGCCCGGGATTGGTTCCTGCCTTGTGCCCTGTGTTGGCTGGGATTGGCTCCAGCAGACCCCCGTGACCCTGTGTTCGGATTCAGCGGGTTGGAAAATGGATGGATGGATGGATAGTTTAAGAAGGCGGTAGGTGGCTAAACCACTCGTGGCAGAGACGGAGCCATTCTGGAACCCTGTGGCCTGATGTTTTTTTGATTTTGTACCTTAAGCTTCTTTTATTCATCTCATTTTTGTTTCAATATTTTCCAGTTCATTTAAGCTTTTCATTTATCTTTATTATCTCTTTGTATTCTGATTCAGGTGTCCTCTCTAACCTTTGGGCAACTTTTTTGGTTCAAATATCTCTTTCAAGAAGACCATGTATTCATTTTTTAAGCCTGGTTACCCACAGAGGTTTATGTCAGGGGTCGCCAGCTCTGGTTCTCGATGACCACCGTGGCTGCAGGTTTTCATTCTGACCCTTTTTTTAATAAATGCCGTTTGTGTTGCTAATTAACTTCTTGTGAATTCAGTCAGTCAGTCACTATCCAACCCGCTATATCCTAACTACAGAGTCACAGGGCTCTGCTGGAGCCAATCCCAGCCAACACAGGGTGCAAGGCAGGAACAAATCCCGGGCAGGGTGCCAGCCCACCACAGGGCACACACACACCAAGCACACACTAGGGACAATTTAGAATCGCCAATGCACCTAAGCTGCATGTCTTTGGACTGTGGGAGGAAACCCAAGCAGGGAGGACACTGGAAGTGAACCCAAGTCTCAATACTTACTTATTTACTTCCACCACACCCATGGAGGACGATCCTTCCAGTGTCACCCGGAGTGCTTCTGGGTGCTCTCCTGACGCTTTCGCCACACCAGGATGTGACGTCAGGTAGAGAACCTGGAGCTCATCCGGGTGAGGATAAGAGGGGCCGAGCTGGAGTCGGGAGCAGGAGCAGGACGAAGCGCCTGGAGAGAGAGGACAGGTGGCCCAGGAGAAGGAGAGAAGAAGGCCCAGGAGAAGGGTGACTGGGACTAGAGGCACTGTGAGTTGTGCGGGACTGTGTTGTGTTGTGGACAAGAAAATAAAGAGTATAATTGTATAAAGATGTGGTCTCCGACAGGTGGTGTCCGGGCAAATATCACAACAGTTTCTCTACGTCCCCACCGCTTTGGAGACCGTACTTGATATCACTTTCATGATGAAATGCATTGAAGTATGTATGTTACATTTTACAGATAAATCCTTAATTTCGTTTAAATAATGAATACTGTTAATAATTACACACATGGGGGTGACACGGTGGAGGAGCGGTAGTGCTGCTGTCTCACAGGGAGTCACGTTGCTGGTATTCACTGCCTGGAGTTCACATGTTTTTCTGCTGGGTTTCCACAGTGTGCTCCGGTTTCCTTCCAAAGATATGCAGCTTTGGTGCCACTAAAATGACTCCAGTGTATGTGTGTGCTTGTATTCACCTTGCGATGAGCTGATGCCCCATCCAGGGATTGTTTCAGCCTCGTGCCCAATGCTTACTGGAATGGAAACATCCCTGGACTGATGGATTTAATCATTAAACATCCTTTTCAGAGATATTGCAGTAAGGTGTCATCGGAATTTAATGGGTGCTTCAGGCAATTCACAAAACAGCGAAGCCGAACCTGTTCTCACCGTGATAATATCTCGCACTGCCGCCTGCTGGATTCCTCCAGATTTACGTAAAGTATGCGCGCAAGTATAAACAGTAAAACGCTTGCGTAGCAGGAGCGTACGCTGCAGCATGCGTCGCGTGAAGTATAAACCCGGCCTCAAACTCCAACCAGCTGCTTAATGAGGTGCCAATTCTTGTCGTTAATTAAACTTGTGCTTTAATTCTGTGGCTTGTTGCTGCTCTCATGGTGCATTAGCAGACATTTCAGAAATTGTTGATTTTCTCTTTTCTAAGAGCTCTGTTAAAATGTCTTGGGGACCTGAGCAGACCAACATTCCTGAGACCTTCATCGTTCTTTATTTTCAGATATTGTATGATGGTCACCAGTTGTTTTGGTTCATTTTGTAGCTCATTATTGTTTAGCTGCTAATTACGGAATAAGAAACAATTAAGGGGTCTGCGTCTTCAAGAGCAAGTCAATTAAAATGAATTCAAAAGAAGTTAATTAGCAACAAAAACAGGTTACTCATTAAGAAAAGGGTTAGAATGAAAACCTGCAGCCACTGGTGGTCCTCCAGGACCGGAGTTGGCGACCCCTGGTTTAAGTGACGAAAAACATGATGTGTTTGGGGGCCGGTGGCTCCCCCATAGAGCCTACATAGTGGATATGCAATATATTCGGACACCTTCACTCTCTGCGCACATGCCCACCGGGGGTCTCCATCTCCAGTCCTGGAGAACTACTCTGTCTGCAAGTTTTCATTCTAACTCTTTTCTTAATTAGTGACCAGTTTTTGCTGCTAATTAACTATTTCCTTTTATTTTATTTGACTTTTCTCAAGACTCTGACCACTGAATTGATTCTTTTTTCCTTAAACGGCACCTAAACATAAATTTGATGTGAAGTGAGCCAACAGATGACCATCTAAGTTGGGGCCTCAAACTCCAACCAACTTCACTTCATTCAGTTTTTAATTTGAAGCCAATTCTCGTTGCTAATTAAACCCGTTATTTCACTCCATGGCGCTCATTCTGCCATGGCAGACATTTCCAAAACTGTTGATTTTCTTTTTTAAGGACACACTGTCAAAATGTTTTGTGGACCTGAGCAGATCAACATTACTGAGGCCTTCTTTATTTTACGTTATTGTGTGATGGATGCAGGTTGTTGTTTACGTGTTGGTACATTTTGGTTCTTAATATTGTTTGGTTGCTAATTAAGGAAAAAAGAAATAATCAAGGGGCCTGAGTCTTAAGTTGTGCATCAATTAAAATTAAGGCAAAGAGTTAATTAGCAGCAAAATCTGGACACTAATTAAGAC
Organism: Erpetoichthys calabaricus; assembly: GCF_900747795.2. Lineage (NCBI taxonomy): Eukaryota > Metazoa > Chordata > Cladistia > Polypteriformes > Polypteridae > Erpetoichthys > Erpetoichthys calabaricus. Next base: position 184,944,558 of record NC_041401.2, read on the forward strand.
AAGGGTTAGAATGAAAACCTGCAGCCACTGCAGCCCTCCAGGACTGGAGTTGGAGACCCCCGGTCCACACTCAATAACCCCTAATGATAAAGTGTAACAATAAAGTTTATTGAAAATCAAAATAGGAAATTTCTTATTCCTAAAAGTATTAAGACCCTTAATTTAGTACTTTGTAGAAACCCCTTTGGCAGCAATCCCAGCTTTGAGTCTTCAGTGGTCAGTCTCTCCAAGCTTTGCACACTTGGATTTGGGAAGTTTATTCCATTCTTCCTGTCAGATCATCTCAAGCTGTGTTTGGCTGAACAAAAAGTGTCTGTAAGCTGCCATCTCCAGGTCTCTTTGCTGATGTTCTTTGGGTTTTAAAACTGGCTGGGCAACTCAAGGGGACTTGTGCTGAAGCCACTCCATTGTTGTTTTGGCCGTATGCTTTGTGTTGTTGTCAGTCTGTAAGGTGAACCATCACCCCAGTCTGAGGTTCACTCAGGCGCAGGTCTTCTTCTTCAAGGACTTCTTCATGTTTAGCTGCAGTCATCCTTCCCTCCATTCTGACCAGTCACCCTGTCCACACATCCCCACAGCATGGTGCTTCCACTGCCATGCCTCACAGTTTTATGACTTTTCACTCTGGACTTTGACTGGGCCACTCAATGAGAGTCAGAGACTTGACCTGAACCCACTTCAGCATTGTCTTGGCTGTATTCATCATGTTATTGATGCTCTGTAAGGTGAACCATCACCTCAGTCTGAGGTTCACTCAGGCGCAGGTCTTCTTCTTCAAGGACCTCTCCGTGTTTGGCTGCAGTCAGGATCTGACCCCCTGTGAGGATGAGATGGAGTTCATCTGTATATTCAAAAGATCAGTTGTCCATAGGGCTTCACTGTGGCACTCACAGGTGCTTCATCTGCACTCTCTTTGCACCGTCGCAGCTCTTTGCAAATTAACTTCACATCGCATTACTTCTTAAAACATTTACTTTGGCAAGCAAGTAAGGCCTATCGAATCCCGCATCTTTACCCATCATATAAATGCAAAAGAATTCAAAAATCCTAATTTGCTTCCAACATCATTAACCTGAAATCCCACAAAGGGGTCTGTGGTCCAAGTGCCTTCTGAATGTCATCAGTGGCGTATTTGAACTGTGCTTTCATTTATTTGCATTTGCAATGAATCTGATGAATGATACTGGCTTGGAATGGAATATCATATAATTCTTTGCTTCACTTAGCATTAGTCTGTGAAATCAGATCAAATCTTTTAAGAAGAATGAAGGACTGCAGCACTTCCAGCACATCTTTGACTCTGAATCAATTATAACATCATTTCAAAGGTACTCAAAGTAATAGCTGAAAGGCCCTCAGATTGACTGGAAAATGAGTCCCGTCTCTATCCTCCTGAGGATACACTCTGAAAGACTTCATAAGTGTGCACCTAAACAACTGAAAAGATAGATAGATAGATAGATAGATAGATAGATAGATAGATAGATAGATAGATAGATAGATAGATAGATAGATAGATAGATAGATAGATAGATAGATAGATAGATAGATAGATAGATAGAGTGTCAGACGGCTGGCGGTCTTGCCCATCTGGGATGCTTGGCAGATAAAAAGGCCGGGAGATAGGCAATACCTTCCCCGGGACACGAGAGGGTGCTTGGAAGATTCCGGAGACATTGACTAGTATTGTGGGAAGAAATAACCTGTGCTTTTGTTAGTTTTGAAGGAAGTGGTGAATAAACCATCCTTTATTTGAACCCAGGACTCTGTGTGTGTTCGTTTTGGGGTTTGGGGTACACAGACGCCCCGGTTTTCATCACATTAGATAGATAGATAGATAGATAGATAGATAGATAGATAGATAGATAGATAGATAGATAGATAGAGTGGTGAACAGCTGGCGCTCTTGCCCATCTGGGACGCCTGGTGGATGAGAAGACCAGGAGATAGGCAATACCTTGGAAGATTCTGGAGACATTGGCTACATCACTTCCGCCACACCAGGAAGTGCTGTAGGAAAATCATCAAGGAAAGTGACTATTACTATATAGTATGATACTTTATATTATATACAGTATATGTATATATATATATATATGACAGTTTGACATCCGTAGCAGAGTGACGGGCGCTGAGCAGGCTCCTGTCAATCGTGGAGAATCCACTGCATCCACTGAACAGGATCATCTCCAGACAGAGGAGCAGCTTCAGCGACAGACTGCTGTCACCGTCCTGCTCCACTGACAGACTGAGGAGATCGTTCCTCCACCACACTATGTGACTCTTCAACTCCACCTGGGGGGGGGTAAATGTTAACATTATACAAAGTTATTGTCTGTCTCTATACCTGCATTGTTATCACTCTTTAATTTAATATTGTCTTTATCAGTATGCTGCTGCTGGAGTATGTGAATTTCTCCTTGGGATTAATAAAGTATCTATCTATCTATCTATCTATCTATCTATCTATCTATCTATCTATCTATCTATCTATCTATCTATCTATCTATCTATCTATCTATCTATCTATCTATCTATCTATCTATCTATCTATCTATCTATCTATCTATCTATCTATCTATCTATCTATCTATCTATCTATCATATAACACCTTTCATATCTAACTATCTATAATATCAAATCAAAATGTAAGGGCAATTTGCAGACTATGCAGTAACTGCAACAGATAGAAGAGCTATGAAAACCCTAAGGGGCGGTCCTAGCACAGGCCACTCCCAGCCTCTACATGCTATGTTTTTATTTTCATTTTTTCCTTTTCTGTGATTGGATGACTTCACAAAAGGTACAGTGCACTAAGACAAAGAAAAAAAAAACACTGATGAATAACTTAAGAACATTTATTTTAGGCAGAATGCCCAGTTGGAGCTGATGTGAAAGGCACTATATAATAGATAGATAGATAGATAGATAGATAGATAGATAGATAGATAGATAGATAGATAGATAGATAGATAGATAGATAGATAGATAGATAGATAGATAGATAGATCCTGGCAGTTCATTTTGAAAATCTATGGAAGGCCCTCCCATAAATAGGGTGGAGGGCAGTTCCTGTTAGTGATTGGCAGGTAACCCCGCCCCTTGGGGAACCACCCACAAAACACATGGGACATAATCTAGGCATCTACTAATTACAAACAGACACAAAGAAAAATGTACGTAATTAACAAAAGAAACATTCATACAAATACATGATACAAAAATAGAACAGACATGAAATACACCTTTGATCCTCAGCCAGAGGAGAAATGCTGGCTGAAACATTACATTCAGATTCCATAACACATCATTTTCAAAGCTCGCTTAAACCTGAGCAGGGTCGTGAGATACAGATAACATTTCAAGTTCACTTTTACCAAAATAAAAAAAGAATATTGAATTGCAGTTTATTGAAGAATTTATTCACAATTCTAAATATATAACAAAACATTAAAAAGTATCATAAGATGCGCATTGTGATATCCTTTAATTCCCTGAAATTCCCACCATTCTTTATAAGCATTTATCTCTCCCCCATAAGATTTCATTTCAACTTTCTATATTGAAAGAATCAGCCACTCAGTATTTGACATGAGACACTTGGCCCTTTCCTCCAACCTTTGTTGACCTGACACTTTTTCCGAGTAGTGGGTCAGGTAACATTGTGTCACCTTTTTTCCAGTGGCTTTGCCTCTCTAGAGGACGGTGCCTGCATGGCATCCTCATTCCACACTGGACTCTGTTCAGTTTCCATAATTCTGGGTATGTGTCCTCCACTGAAGAGACTCAGTTAATAGGTGGCGGGTGATGTATTGTAAATCAATTAAAATCACCTACAAAATCACTGGAGGAGCGTCGCTTCTATGGATTTATTTCTATTGTTTTTGTCCATCTAACTATTGTGGCTCAAAGCAATCTATTGTATCATAAAGCATCCGTACTGTAGGTGAAGCGAAGTCACGCAGATGATGTAGGCCATTGTGTTCTTCAGTATTCCCTGGAAAGCCGTTTCTTGTGATTTGCAAGCCTGGCAGTAACTAAGGAGTGCTATCAATTCAGCCGGTGAAACGGACCGTCATGGTATTGTTCTCCAGCAAAGCACCAAATCAGTATATTGATAAACAAGAAAAAGAAATCAAGTGAATTGTTTCAAACAACAAAGAAACAACAGGACCAGAGGCAATTACTCGTCTCTTTCTTCTAAAAGCAAGGGAATTTACACATCCCAGCTGGTTTTTTCATGTTCACTCACGCTTTCTCTAATTCCACTTAGACCCTTTATAGCCTACAGTTCTGTCCCTTTGCAATACATAAATAAAGGTCCCACGTTGTGTCCATGAATTTATTGATCCAGTCACCTTGCACAAGACCTCCATTTGGGAAGCAATCAGCGGCTAAAACACTTCTTCCTTTTGCAATGCAACAAAAACTGTTGGCCCTAAAGTTTATTTAATTGTATCAGAGCATCTATTACTTTCCTGTTATTTTGCCCTTAAAAAAAAATCTTTTAGATAATGTTTATGCTTCTCTGGGAAGTATAAAATTTCCTTATGTTCTAGTTCAATTATTTTCATTTATTGCCCTCTGGTGGACTGGCAGTCCTAGCAGTCCTCCCACGGCCTTGTCCCACCTTTTCCAAGTTGAGAGCATCTGCCGCTAAGTATGTGACATGAGAGACTTGGACTTTTGCTCCAACCTTTGTTGGCCTCACACTTTTCCAGAGTAGTCAGTCGAATGTAATAAAGCTGGTTTTGCTAAAGTACTGAGACTCAACCTAATGTTTTGGGTGTGCAGGACAGTGACTCAAGCGTCACATGGCACCAGAAGTGGGGTCTTGCACCAATGGAACTCCAAGAGGCATACAGTGGATCCAGAAATTATTCACAACGCATCACTTTTTCCACATATTGTTATGTTACAGCCTTATTCCAAAATGGATTAAATTCATTTTTTTCCTCAGAATTCTACACACAACACCCCATAATGACAATGTGAAAAACGTTTACTTGAGATTTTTGCAAATTTATTAAAAATAAAAAAACTGAGAAAGCACATGTACATAAGTATTCACAGCCTTTGCCATGAAGCTCAAAATTGAGCTCAGGTGTATCCTGTCTCCTCTGATCATCCTTGAGATGTTTCTGCAGCTTCATTGGAGTCCACCTGTGGTAGATTCAGTTGATTGGACATGATTTGGAAAGGCACACACCTGTCTATAGAAGGTCCCACAGTTGACAGTTCATGTCAGAGCACAAACCAAGCATGAAGTCAAAGGAATTGTCTGTAGACCTCTGAGACAGGATTGTCACGAGGCACAAATCTGGGGAAGGTTACAGAAAAATTTCTGCTGCTTTGAAGGTCCCAATGAGCACAGTGGCCTCCATCATCTGTAAGTAGAAGAAGTTCAAAACCACTAGGACTCTTCCTAGAGCTGACCGGCCATCTAAACTGAGCGATCGGGGGAGAAGGGCCTTAGTCAGGGAGGTGACCAAGAACCCGATGGTCACTCTGTCAGAGATCCAGAGGTCCTCTGTGGAGAGAAGAGAACCTTCCAGAAGGACAACCATCTCTGCAGCAATCCACCAATCAGGCCTGTATGGTAGAGTGGCCAGACGGAAGCCACTCCTTAGTAAAAGGCACATGGCAGCCCGTCTGGAGTTTGCCAAAAGGCACCTGAAGGACTCTCAGACCATGAGAAAGAAAATTCTCTGGTCTGATGAGACAAAGATTGAACTCTTTGGTGTGAATGCCAAGCATCACGTTTGGAGGAAACCTGGCACCATCCCTACAGTGAAGCATGGTGGTGGCAGCGTCATGCTGTGAGGATGTTTTTCAGTGGCAGGGACTGGGAGACTAGTCAGGATAAAGAGAAAGATGACTGCAGCAATGTACAGAGACATCCTGGATGAAAACCTGCTCCAGAGCGCTCTTGACCTCAGACTGGGGCGACGGTTCATCATTCAGCAGGACAACGACCCTAAGCACACAGCCGAGATATCAAAGGAGTGGCTTCAGGACAACTGTGCATCGACAAAGTATTGAACAAAGGCTGTGAATACTAATGTACATGGGATTTCTCAGTTTTTTTATTTTTAATAAATTTGCAAAAACTTCAAGTAAACTTTTTCACGTTGTCATTATGGGGTGTTGTGTGTAGAATTCTGAGGGAAAAAATGAATTTAATCCATTTTGGAATAAGGCTGTAACATAACAAAAGGTGTTAAAAGTGATGCGCTGTGAATACTTTCCGGATGCACTGTATGATATCTCAATACCAGCGGAGCAAAATGAGACTCCTGTGGGCGCTTCAGCCTTCACACTCCCCACAGATGTGCTACTGAAGATGGTTCACAAAGTGTTTCTTGTTCTGCTTTGATCATACAGCAACATTGATGCACTGGGACTGGGGAACCTGTGGCCCCAATTTTAACAGGTGGGGGGGGGGGGGGGGGGGGGGCTACAGGTCATGCAAAACCTCCCTCTCGAAAGACTTGATGATTATGATTTCCTGAAATAACAGATCCTCCTCCGCACGATGGTGAGCCCCATGGTTAAGGGGACGCCAGCTTCGCCTGTGGAGGACTGCTTGTCCTTCACCAAGGCAACCACAGGTTAACAGCACCACAGCACAACTTCACAGACACAATTATGAGGTGATCGCTGCCGCCCTGTAAACGTCTATCGCCGATGGGTGATACAGGGAATATTATAACTTGGCCACTAACTTGGCCCCGACTATAACCGTTTGCTGTGTCTGTGCATAGGAAAGTCGTAGCTCCCGCTCCAATAAATAACCCTGCTGTTCCTGTTTCAAGTGGAATAAAGCTGGTTTTGCTAAAGTTCTGAGGCTCAACCTCATGTTTTGGGGTGCAAGACAGTGACTCAAGCATCACATGATACCAGAAGTGGGGTCTTGCACCAATGGAACCCCAAGAGGCATATGATATCCGATACCAGTGGAGCAAAATGAGTCTCGTACGGGTGCTCTGGTCTCCACGCTCCCCACAGATGTGCTGGTGAAGATGACCCAGAGTGTTTCTTGCTCTGCTTCAAGTGCACGGCAACAATGATGCACTGGGACAGTGGATTCTTTGGAGCTATCGTGACCCCGTTTTTTAACCTGGGGAGGAGGGTCCTACAGGTCATGCAAAACCTCCTTCTTGAAAGACTCGATGATTATGATTTCCTGAAGTAACAAATCCTCCTATGCACGGCTGTGTGCCCCATGGTTAAGGGTCACCAGCTTCGTCTGTGGAGGACTGCTTGTTCATTGTAGAGGCAACCACAGGTTCACAGAGCCACAGTAAAACCTCACAGACACAACTATGAGCTGATCGCCTATAAGCCGATCGCTGCCACCCTATAAGCTCCTGTCGCCAAAAGGGGATGCAGGAAACATTATAACTTGGCCACTCACCTGGCCCCAACTATACCCCTTTACTGTGTCTGCATATAGGAGAGTGATATCTCCCGCTATAATGAATAACCCTGCCGTTCCTGTTTCAAGTGGAATAAAGCTGGTTTGCCAATGTACTGAGACTCAATCTCATGTTTTGGGGGTGCAAGACAGTGACTCTAGCGTCACATGGTACCATAACTGGGGTCTTGCACCAATGAAACCCCAAGAGGCATATTGTATCCCTATACCAGCAGAGCAAAATGAGGCTCCTACAGGCACTCCGGTCTTTGTGATCCCCACGGATGTCTCACGCATCACAATATCTCCACCATTTGCACACCCAAGACCTACATGTCATGGACTAGGAGTCGCAAAGCACTAAAAGGGGCCGAAAGGCAAAGATTTTGATTTGAATCCTTGAACTTGAATGAAGGAATGGCCTTGAAGTTGGAACTTTTATCCCAACGCATTGTGATTGGCAGTTCATGACCTTTGAGGACACACCCCTCCAACACAGCTGCTGCCCTGTGAATGGGAGATCAAAATGACACTGGTGGCAAAAAATCAAAATGGTGGAGTTGTGAGCTAGGAATCCTAAAACACATAAGCACTGTATGTAGCGAGGTGGGTTGGTTCCCAAACTGAGGCACAAAATCTTATTTATAACCACTTTGTTAAAGGGCGGAGTGGTAGCTCTGAGGCATGGGATCTGCGCTGGTAATTGGAAGGTTGCCGGTTCAAATCCCGTAAACGCCAGAAGTGACTCTACTTCACTGGGTCCTTGAGCATGGCCCTTAACCTGCAATTGCTTTGTCCTCGGTATGATGTTAATCTGCATCAGGTCCTCCAACTTTTCAGTGAATACTTGGGGGTTGATGGCAGGATTGGCACTCCAGTCATCGTTAGAAACCTCACAGTGCCCCAGTGTGGTGCTGAGGTGTCACCCACTGTATTCAGGTCCCAATCCAGGTGATTCGTCATGTGGTGGCTGCAGCAGCACACTATCAGCGCATGCTCCTGACCCAAATCTGTTTGTTTTCAAAATTGGTTTATACAACACATGGTATAGGGATCTGCACTGGCAATCGGAAGGTTTACATGTTCGAATCCCGTAAATGCCAAAAGGGACTCTGCTCTGTTGGGCCCTTGAGCAAGGCCCTTAACCTGCAATTGCTAAGTGCTTTGAGTAGTGAGAAAAGCGCTATATAAATGCAAAGAATTAATTAATTAAAAGAATTAATAAAGTTAACATTTTACTGATTGACCCTTTCAGAAGATGATTTAACCACACTGCACAACACTTGATTGATTTGCTTATTTGCTAATTACGGGTTGTCCGCTTTATTCTAAAGTCCAGACTGTGTACGTGCAGTTTAACAATGTTAAGCATTCCATTCTTTCTTATCTTATAGTTTACAGAGACATTACATTTTAACTTTATAATTTCTTAGCAGCAGCTAAAGCATGCTGTCACTCCCATTAAGGTAAAAACACTCAAATTTTCTTCCACAGAGGCAATGCAGGATTCAGGATTTGTCTGATGGACTCTGGACAGACCCGCTCAAATCGAGACATCTGGGCCTGACACTTATACTGGAAGGGACGCTGGTCCATCACAGGGAAAAATAAATTAATAGACAATTTAATACACCAATAGCATCTTTACGTGCAGAATCCACAGGGGATCTCTGTGAAAGAAATGTATAGCATGGGATAATATAAGGCCACAAAATATCCTCCCTTGAACACTTTGTGATATTTACAGCTTTTTTTTGCACATTGCAATAGGTTTTGGGCACAAAGATAATTATGGCCTCTGTCCCTCAAGATAGTAGGCTGTAAAACAGTGTACATGACTTATTGTATTGTTTTCTTATCTTCCATGTCATGGACTTGCATTACTGTCTCATCCCTCGACCTATAGAAGAGATTTATGACATGTGTATATGACAATGCAGTATATTTATAGAAAACTAAGACCATAAAAGCTATATTTTTTTAATTGTGTTGTGGAGGATTGCACCGTTGGCAAGGAGTTTACCGGAGGTACGAATGGCTGTGCCTGTCTGCCCCCTCTGACATGGACACATGTTTCTTTATGTCAGAATGGGCTTCCATCTATCTAGTTTATATTAGAGGTTGTCGTGTGGCACCACAATGGCGCTTGAACCTCTTTGTAACCCAGCTTGCTCTCCATAGTGTATATGAAATGAACCACCTGTTATTATGTTTTACTTATGTAATGAACGCTAATGCCAAGATGTTTTTAAGTGTTTGAGATAGGTCATGAGGATGCAGTGGCGTAGCTCGAGTTTGTGGCACTCGGGGAGGGGAGGTGCTTCAATTTGCCACCCTCCAACATATCTGAATATATTTAAATAGAAAATTAAAATGATGTATAGAGAAAAATTACATTTTTGCATAGACGTATTCACATATAGAGAAACAGCAATAATTGCTCATGTATAATTATTTATAAGCATCAACTAGACAAGAATCTCTTATATATATTTCTCTTCTGGTTCGTCCTGCTTCCACTTCAAAACCGGTCCCGCCCACACGCAGCCGTCACGGCATTTCTCTATTCCTATTCGTCGTCTTCCATGTCAACGTAATCCATCCAGCAAGTACTTGAGGTGCTGCCACAACGGTAAAGTAGCTTTACCACCTTTGTGGGAGCCACCTGTGTCTTTACAACAGCTTCTTACACAGCAAACATCAGAAGCTAAAAATGATCGTGAACACATTCGAGAGTACAACTCTTCTCTAGTGTTTGCTTCCATGGGTGCACAGATAACTCAACCTCCTGGCCATGGACCATACTGTTTTAAAATACACGGGGAAATGTATCACCAAATCTCTCCACTATACGCTAACACTTCTACCTCTCCAGGATATGGACAGTTGTATGTTTTATAAAGTAAACTCTGCATGCAGCAAAAATGTACTTCTCCAGCTAGATTCCATGCTCAGAACCATCAACCCCTTCGCTAAATCATACAAACACATGCATGAAATTGCTCAGTCCAATCCAACAGCATCTGTACAAATGGTTTTCAAGGATGATTTACAACGATACAATGCCTCGACATGTCACACCGATGTTGCAGTGATTTCCGTTGGAGAAGATGGCAAAACGTCTGCCGAAAGGGACATTTGCATCTATCCCACAGGCAACTCCTGTAAACAGATTTCCACGCTCAATATGAATTGCGATCCTATGGTTTACCCACTTTTATTCCCTTACAGAGACATTGGCTGGCACAAAGATTTACAACATGTTCCCGATAAAAGAACCGCCAAGCGAATATGGCTTACTCAATGCCAATTTTATGCGTACAGATTAGCAATGAGGAATACATTTAGTATTTTGCACTCTAGCGGCAAACTATTCCAACAGTGTGTCGTAGATACGTGTGTTAAAACAGAGGTCGCGAATCTCAACTATCTCAGATTACATCAACAACATCTGCACGTGGAACTATCAGACGCACTGCAAGCAAACGCTGAAAATAACAACGTACATGTAGGCAAAATGATCATATTACTGTCCACATTACCAGGAAGTCCAAGATACATGCAGCAAAACTATCAGGATGCCATGGCCATAGTATGTAAATTCGGAAAGCCTGATTTATTTATCACTTTCACATGTAATCCTACTTGGCCGGAAATTCTACGTGCACACTGCGTCTTTCAAGAAGTATTTATTTCTTCTTGATTTCTAAATTCCTTTCTCACCATTTTCCGTTCTTATTCTTACACCGTCGTATCCTACGGCGGGCGTCAGCTAGTATAGTACAGACGCACTGATAAGTCGTGTTCTAATTATTAGTTTAATATAATTACGCTGCAAAAACCAGAACCAGTGTAGTGTACAAGTGATAGGTGGGGATGTTTTCTGCGCAGTGCAAAAACACATTCGGATTGATAACGAAACAAAATTATAAATTGTAAATTAGTTGTTTATCTTCCTAGAAATTATTATCGGTGTAATGTTTCTGTTTATTTTTCTTATTTCCTCATAAATTTCAACTGTGTCTGATGCTGTCACAGAAGGATAGTTTGAAAATTATCTGTGAAGCATTTGCTGATAAAAATCAGAGAATTTGACTTTTTTCATATTTTTCCGAACCCTGCTGTTTACACACGAATTGTACTGAGCCTTTTGGGCAATAATGCCACTCCCAAAAATGTGCTGCCGGGGCAGACCGTCCCCTCCACCCATCTCAAGCTATGCCACTGTGAGGACGGTGTAAAAATGTTCTGGTGAAAACATGCACTTGGAAAAACTGAACTTTAAGAAATAATTGTTGTACTTATTATTGCTTAAAACTAGTGTAGATAAAAAATATCTTAAACTGACTGGTCAGCTAGCCTGGGGGAATACAGGAGGGCTGAAATAAAAGGCCATTAACAGGCTAATATAGCCTGGAATTAGAAGGATCCATATTACTAACCGAGAATGATAAACCGGATATGGACGCAGGTACATGGCATGCCCATGGACGCAGGAGACATAGTGCGCAAGTGCCGACAGCGAGCAAAGTCTGATCCACCGAGAACGAAGGAGTCACAGCTCAATAATGAAGGAGCTCAACTGAGCACAGACAATACGGAACCCTAACCGTCCACATAGCTAACGACTACCGACACAGCCACACAAAAAAGAGGATGCTGCGCTGCAGCCCAGATTCAAACGGAAGAGGCTACGGAGGCCCCACAGGTCCACAAAGATGGTACGGAAGGCACAGGAAAGTACAAAAGGCAAAGGCGCCTACACAGCATAGTGAAACCCGACATAGTACGGAAGGCGCAGGTGTCAGCGCCATTTTGTGTGTGGCACTACTGCAGAGTGAAGGTGCAGGCGTCAGCGCCATATTGTGAGTGGCACTACTGCGGAGTGAAGTTAGGAATAATGTGCTGCTTGGGATTGTACAAACCGCTGAACGCTTTACACCACATTCAAACACAATACAGCTCAACGATACAAACACGAGCCCACCTGGATAAGATCAATGAATGCAGGCGCCTACAATGCGCGTCTGAAACTGCGGAAGCACAGCAGGCACGGGTTCAAAATGAACGAGCTCAACTGACGGATATACAAACACGAGCCCGCCTGGATAAATAAAGTCTTTTCGCATTTGCATCATTCAATGCACAAAACGTGGATTTACACAATGATGGACCATACGCTATGAGAATCTGCAAAAGTCAGATTATTTATTAGAGAAACAGAAACAATATTCACTTACGGGCATTGTCACAATGTGTCTCCAAACAAAATTGTTTTTAATGAAGCTTTAAAGTAAAAGTGCAAATAATGAAATTGAAACAATTCCAAAGAAAAAAAAAATTTACATTGTATATCATGTAGCAAATAAGCCCTTTGTCCACCTCTTGAACCCTCAGGTACCACTCTGATGACCAGGTGAATGTACAATAATTATTTATTTTGTTATTAAACTGTGCACAAAGCACTCCACACACCACACTACTCATATAAATCACAATACTCTCTCTCTAAACCAATCCTCCTCGCCCAGACACTTCGCCCTCCTACCTCCCAGCTCAGCTCAGTGTACTGGGCTCCCCATAGTCCTTTTATAGCCCCTGACCCGGAAGTGGTTCCTGGCACAGCCCACAAGTCCGTTTCCTTCCGGGTCAGGGCAAACAGTCTTCTTCATCCCGGGAGCACGTCATTTCCTCCGGTCACGTGACTGTGACGCACTCCCGGGTTATAGGACACGCAAGAGCCCACTAGCCCCCCTACAGCGACTCCCGGTGGTCCCCAAGGTATCCAGCAGGGCTGTGTATACAAACTACAAAGTCCATGAGGCCCTGCTGGAACTCGGGGCACCATCATGCTGTCTGGAGGGCTCCTCCTAGCGGCCTGGGGGTGGCGACCGGAGTCTGTAGCCGGTCGTCCATCACAATCAGATTAACCAAACACGGGGGTTGGCGAGCGAAGCGAGCAGGGGGCAAAGCCCCCTAGTAAATAAAATATTTGACACCCCTTCACCCTTCAGGAGGTAAAAGTGGGCTGGAATGGGGGCGGAGTCACTGGGAACTACACACTCCCATTTTTGGAAGAGGCGTGTCAAGGATCATTAGAATTGTACAATGGGGTCTTTTTATTCTGCCATCTCCCATCCCAAGGAGAGGCCATTTCTGATGCCCTGTCTGGATAGCATGCTGAATTGGAGACATGCCAGGCCATGTTGGACAAGAGACCAGCAGACATTAAAACAGAGGCATTCCATTATCAAGTTGTATTATTTTAACCATCACACTCGTACTCTGCCTATATTTTAGGTGTATTATCTATGATAATATGATGAATAAATGTGTAGTTTTCTCTCTGTCTGTTCTGGTAGTTGCTTGAGGTTATAGATGTAAAACATTTAGGGATGCTCCAATCAATTGCCTGCCAATCTAAATCAGCTGATTTTTCACTATAAAAACAAAATTTTTCACAAAGACTTGATCAGTAATTGATAAATTGGCTGTTTAGAAAAAAAAGATACTTTTAGCCCCTGCTTTTCTAAGCTTTACAGTAATTTAGTTGTAGTGCTCCTTTACACAAGGATTTACATTAGAACACTCTAGATGAGAAAAGGCTATTCAGCCCAACAAAGCTTGCCAGTCCTATCCACTTAATTCTTCTAAAAAACATCAAGTCAAGTTTTGAAAGTCCCTAAAGTTCTCTTGTCTACCACACTGCTTAGTCACTTATTCCAAGTGTCTGTGGTTCTCTGTGTGAAGAAAAACTTCCTAATATTTGTGTGAAATTTACTCTTAGTGAGTTTCCAACTGTGTCCAAGTGTTCTTGATCGACTCATTTTAATGTCACCGTCTCGATCCACTGCACTAATTCCCTTCATAATTTGAAACACTTCAGTCAGGTCTCCTCTTAATCTTCTTTTGATTAAACTGAAAAGGCTCAGCTCTTTTAATATTTCCTCATCACTCATCCCCTGTAGCCTTGGAATCAGCCTCGTCGTTCTTCTCTGGACCTTTTCTAGTGCTGTTATGTCCTTTTTGTAGCCTGGAGACCAATACTGCACCCAGTACTCCAGATGAGGCCTCACCAGTGTGTTATAAAGTTTGAGCAGAATGTCCCTGGACTTGTACTCATCACATCAAGGCGATATATAACCTGACATTCTTTTAGTCTTCTTCATTGCTTCTGAACTCTGTCTGGCAGTTGATAGTGTCAAGTCCACTATGACTCCTAAATCCTTCTCATAAGATGTACTCTTGACATTCCGACCGCACATTGTGTATTCAAACCTCACATTTTTACTTCATCCATCCACCATCCAACCCACTATATCCTAATCACAATGTCACGGGGGTCTGCTGGAGCCAATCCCAGCCAACACAGGGCGCAAGGCATGAAACAAACCACCGGGCAGGGTGCCAGCCTACTGCAGGGCACACCCACACACCAAGCACAGACTAGGGACAATTTAGAATCGCCAATGCACCTAACCTGCATTTCTTTGGACTGTGGGAGGAAACCGGAGCGCCCGGAGGAAACCCACACAGACACGGGGAGAACATGCAAACTCCACGCAGGGTGGACCCGGGAAGCAAACCCAGGTCTTCTAACTGCGAGGCAGCAGCACTACCACTGCGCCACTGTGCTGCCCTAAATGGCATTTTCAAATCCACCTAATCCTGACCAGGAATGCAGTGATGCAGGATCCTGTCCTAGCTGGTATAGGGCGCAAGGCAGGAACAAACCCTAGACAGGGCACTAGTCCATTACAGGAATAATTAAGTAAATAAATCCATACAATATTGTAAAACATAGATATATAATTAGTAGAAGAGTAGCGTCCATATGTACAGTACAGTATCATATTTTTAGTATCTAAATATGAGTCCGGTGATGAGGTCAGATGGCCGAGATGACAGAAAAAACAAAAACTCTAGTTAAGCTAGAGCAGCGTTTCTCAACTTTTAAGTATTTGCGACCCGAGTTTTCATAACAGTTTTAATCGCGCCCCCCTAACGTTTTTTTGAAAGGAGCCCACTAATACCAATTTGTTCTTTTTTAATTAATGATATATCATAGATGCATATTTTATTATACCTGCTTAACTTTTATCGACATTTATCTAACTCTATATTTATTTTTCTAGTATCAGAATGTAGTTTAAGTTCAATTGTTTTGGTTTCAATAGATGTATTTTTCATATTTTCGATTCGTTTTCTTTTTTTCACATCTTCGCGCCCCCCCCCCTTTTGTTATTTTCACGCCCCCCTAGGGGGGCCTGCCCCACAGTTTGAGAACCACTGAGCTAGAGGATAAAAAAATCTGCAGGGTCTCCAATGCCACAAGACCACCCAACATAAATACGCTTGAATCATTCCTCATTGTTTCTAGGCTTTCTCTGAGAGGACGTTACTTGTCAGTGCAAAGCTTCCATTGATAAAGCATAGATTTGTTCATGAATGGGTGCTACGATGGACTGGCACGTTGGCCAAAGTTATCTTCTTGCATTTTGCCCGATGCTGCAGAGACAACTGTCTGCCACCCATCGCCCTGAACTGGGCAAACTGGGTAGAAAATGGTAGGAGGCAATTGCATGCTCTCCCACAGCTTCTCTTCATCACATTCACTTAGTGTTTCTATTTGAACTACTCAGTATGTCTTTATTTTTTATTTTTTTCATTCTGCAACGTTGCATACGGCCCATTTGATGAGAAGAGCCTCAAAATCATATTTTCTTTCTCAAACTCTTGATAGCTGTCATGATATGTAGAAGTTTGTGGCGAGTATTGATCCTGCCTCTTGGCTATAAATCAATATGCCAGATAACATGTGCTCTCCATCACTGGTGTAAAAAAAACGATTGGATCAGTGCTGTCAGAGGAGAACTGACCAGAAATCTAAACGGGCAACTGGCGTATTATTTCGAAATGAAACCTACCTGGGCAAGCTTGAATTTTGTACCTAATCTTATTTTTTATTTTTTTTAAAACGTTTCTTTCTTCATCTTGTAAAGCACTTTGAGCTACATCATTTGTATGAAAACGTGCTGTAGAAATAAATGTCGTTGTTGTTTTTGCAAGTAACCAAACACTCTGTTGATGATCACTGATTTAATATTATTTACGACTGAAGGGATTTTTGTGCAATCTGTGGTTCACATTTAATGAAATGAAATAGCTGTCTATGAATGCATACTTACACTTTCATACTCAGGCCAGTTTAGACGAGCTCCAGCAGCCCTGGGCACTGCAATTGATTATGTGAGACCAAGGTTTCCTTCGTCCCCAAGAATAACCTAGACCCATAAACTGCTTTGTTTTCCCCTTCACCTCAGGTCAAGATTCTGGTTGTCATCCTTGATAGTACAGGTGCTGGTCATAAAATTAGAATATCATGACAAAGTTGATTTATTTCAGTAATTCCATTCAAAAAGTGAAACTTGTATATTAGATTCATTCATTACACACAGACTGATGTATTTCAGATGTTTATTTCTTTTAATTTTGATGATTATAACTGACAACTAATGAAAGTCCCAAATTCAATATCTCGGAAAATTAGAATATTGTGAAAAGGTTCAATATTGAAGACACCTGGTGCCACACTCTAATCAGCTAATTAACTCAAAACACCTGCAAAAGCCTTTAAATGGTCTCTCAGTCGAGTTCTGTAGGCTACACAATCATGGGGAAGACTGCTGACTTGACAGTTGTCCAAAGTTGACACAAGGAGGGCAAGACACAAAAGGTCATTGCTAAAGAGGCTGGCTGTTCACAGAGCTCTGTGTCCAAGCACATTAATAGAGAGGCGAAGGGAAGGACAAGATGTGGTAGAAAAAAGTGTACAAGCAATAGGGATAACCGCACCCTGGAGAGGATTGTGAAACAAAACCCATTCAAAAATGTGGGGGAGATTCACAAAGAGTGGACTGCAGCTGGAGTCAGTGCTTCAAGAACCACCACACACAGACGTATGCAAGACATGGGTTTCAGCTGTCGCATTCCTTGTGTCAAGCCACTCTTGAACAAGAGACAGCATCAGCAGCGTCTCGCCTTTGGACTGCTGCTGAGTGGTCCAAAGTTATGTTTTCTGATGAAAGTAAATTTTGCATTTCCTTTGGAAATCAAGGTCCCAGAGTCTGGAGGAAGAGAGGAGAGGCACAGAATGAGAGGCACAGTGTAAAGTTTCCACAGTCAGTGATGGTTTGGGGTGCCATGTCATCTGCTGGTGTTGGTCCATTGTGTTTTCTGAGGTCCAAGGTCAACGCAGCCGTCTACCAGGAAGTTTTAGAGCACTTCATGCTTCCTGCTGCTGACGAACTTTATGGAGATGCAGATTTCATTTTCCAACAGGATCTGGCACCTGCACACAGGTGTTGTGAACTTCTTGATTATGTTGCGCACAGTGGACAAAGGAACATGAAGATCTCTGGAGATGGACTTGTACCCTTGAGATTGTTGATATTTTTCCACAATTTTTGTTCTCAAGTCCTCAGACAATTCTCTGCTCTTGTTTCTGTTCTCCATGCTTAGTGTGGCGCACTCAGACACACAACAGAAAGGTTGAGTCAACTTTTCTCCATTTTAACTGGCTTCAGGTGTGACTGCTATATTGTCAGCATCTGTTTCTTGCCACAGGTGAGTTCAAACGAGCATCATATGCTTGAAATAAAACGATTTACCCACGATTTTGAAAGGGTGCCAATAATTTTGTCTGGCCCATTTTTGGAGCTCTGTGTGACATGATGTCAGATTTTTTCTCTGTTTTTTTGTGTTGTTCCAGTGCACATAAAGGAAATAAACGTGTATATACAAAAAGATTTGTAATTGCAATAATTTTCTGGGAGAAATGGTGCATTTTCTGGGAAAATTCCAGGGGTGCCGATAATTTCGGCCATAACTGTATACTGTATAGTCCTTGACCCGGGTCAGATGGAGAACTGCATTTTTCTTCAGCCCGGAAGTACTTTTGTCCTTCCGTCCCTGTGACTTTGGAGTACTTCCAGGCTATAGAAACAGTAGCAGCATCTCCTGGCGGCACCCACGGTACCAAGCAGGGCTGTGTTACCGAACTCCAAGTCCCATAGTGCCCTGCGGGCATCTGGGGCACCACTGCAGTCCAGGGAAGCTGCCATCTATCTTCCTGGAGGAGGCAGTGTCCCAGAAAAGCTGCCCTCCCCCATCCTTTCGTTACTGGGGCATCCCGGGCGGGATAAACTGCCAGCCATCCCTTACACTTTCCAATCTCACATTAACAACATCACCCGGTCTGCCTACTTCCACCTACGTAATGTTAATCACATCCGCCCCTCCCTCACCCCTCATACCACTGCCATCCTTGTTCATAGTCTTGTTACTTCTTGTCTGGACTATTGCAATTCATTCCTCTTTGGTCTCTCTGATAAATCTCTCCATAAGCTGTCTGCATCATTACTCGAAACCCCGTCTCATCACCATATTACTCAGCCTTGCAGCAGCTTCATTGGCTCCTGATTAAGTTTCAAAATGATTTTAAAATTCTTCTGTTAACATTTAAGACCATTCATAACCTTGCCTCTCCATATCTGTCTGACCTTCTTCATGTTGCCATTCCCTCCCGTAAATTTAGATCCTTTTCCTCCACCTACCTGACCGTCCCTCTCTCCCGTCTAACCATCATGGGGAGCAGGGCATTCAGCCATTCTGCTCCCAAGCTCTAGAACTTATTACCTACTGAGCTTAGAAACACTGAATCATTCTCAACTTTCAAATGTAAACTTAAAACCCATCTGTTGAAAATGGCTTTTTCTCTATGATTACAATGGCTTTGTTTGGTTTTAACTTCTTATATTTTCTGGTACTTTTAGTTCTGTTTATAATGTGCTTTTTTATTGTTTATTCGGTGTCCTTGAGTGCTTAGAAAGGCATCTTTGTATAAATGAAATGTATTAAGATAGATAGATAGACAGACAGACAGACAGACAGACAGACAGACAGACAGACAGACAGACAGACAGACAGACAGACAGACAGACAGACAGACAGACAGATAGATAGATAGATAGATAGATAGATAGATAGATAGATAGATAGATAGATAGATAGATAGATAGATAGATAGATACTTTATTAATCCCAAGGGGAAATTCACATACTCCAGCAGCAGCATACTGATACAAAAAACAATATTAAATTAAAGATTGATAACAATGCAGGTATACAGACAGACAATAACTTTGTATAATGTTAATGTTTACCCACCCGGGTGGAATTGAAGAGTCGCATAGTGTGTGGGAGGAACAATCTCCTCAGTCTGTCAGTGGAGCAGGATGGTGACAGCAGTCTGTCGCTGAAGCTGCTCCTCTGTCTGGAGATGATCCTGTTCAGTGGATGCAGTGGATTCGCCATGATTGACAGGAGCCTGCTCAGCGCCCGTTGCTCTGCCACAGATGTCAAACTGTCCAGCTCCGTGCCTACAATAGAGCCTGCCTTCCTCACCAGTTTGTCCAGACGTGAGGCGTCTTTCTTCTTTATGCTGCCTCCCCAGCACACCACCACGTAGAAGAGGGCGCTCGCCACAACCATCTGATAGAACATCTGCAGCATCTTATTGCAGATGTTGAAGGACGCCAGCCTTCTAAGGTAGTATAACCGGCCCTGTCCTCTCTTACACAGAGCATCAGTAGTGGCAGTCCAGTCTAATTTATCATCCAGCTGCACTCCCAGGTATTTATAGGTCTGCACCCTCTGCACACAGTCACCTCTGATGATCACGGGGTCCATGAGGGGCCTGGGCCTCCTAAAATCCACCACCAGCTCTTTGGTTTTGCTGGTGTTCAGGTGTAGGTGGTTTGAGTCACACCATTTAACAAAGTCTTTGATTAGGTCCCTATACTCCTCCTCCTGCCCACTCCTGATGCAGCCCACGATAGCAGTGTCGTCAGCGAACTTTTGCACGTGGCAGGACTCTGAGTTGTATTGGAAGTCCAATGTATATAGGCTGAACAGGACCAGAGAAAGTACAGTCCCCTGTGGTGCTCCTGTGTTGCTGAAATGGGCGGCACGGTGGTGCAGTGGGTAGTGCTGCTGCCTTGCAGTTAGGAGACCTGGGTCCTCCCTGCGTGGAGTTTGCATGTTCTCCCCGTGTCTGCGTGGGTTTCCTCTGGGCGCTCCGGTTTCCTCCCACGGTCCAAAGACATGCCGGTTAGGTGCATTGGCAATTCTAAATTGTCCCTAGTGTGTGCTTGGTGTGTGTGTGCATGCCCTGTGGTGGGCTGGCACCCTGCCCGGGGTTTGTTTCCTGCCTTGCATCCTGTGTTGGCTGGGATTGGCTCCAGCAGACCCCCGTGACCCTGTAGTTAGGATATAGTGGGTTGGATAATGGATGGATGGATGCACTGGTCTGTGGTTGTCATGAAGGAGTCTAAAGGCAAAACTTTAAGTTTACCAGTAATCGTGTGTGGTCACAAGCTGTTTGTAGTGACGGATAGAATGAGCCTGCTAGTACAAATGGCAGAAGCCAAATTGCAGTGCCAATCATCAGACATTCTGTGATAGGATGAGAAGCCTCAGAGTAGTGTGTCCCTGGGGTGCCTTCTCAAACCCTGCGGCAAACTCAAGGGATGCAGTTGGTGGAGGGATTCTATCTTTCAGTTGGCTTGGGAGTTCATAAGAATTCTCCAGAAAGAGCTGGAACCTGTAGCTGTGAATGGGGAATAAGTTTGGATTGACCTGGTCGGTCTGCTGCTACCATACCTCTCACAAGGAGAAGCGGTTTTGGATGATGTGATAGCATAAATGCCTTACGGATTCTTGAAGAAACCCACATAGACATGGGTCGGAGAGTGTGATCTAACACTAACTGATAGTTTCTTGCAGAGTAATCTTCTCCAGCTCAAAAAACATTGATTTATTTTCTTCTCTGTTTTCCTGATGATTGAAATTTTGAGGCCATATGCTGTAGGAGGGAAAAAGCCTGTTTGTTTATCTGTTAAGGTTTTTGCTAAAACCTATTAAGGTCTTAGTCCTCAATGTTTATAATGTTCAAGGCCAGGCTTTTGTTGGAACACCATGTCATTAGATGCTGGACCATTCTCTGTAGGCTGACTCATGACTGTTATTGATGAGCCCTGCTATTATGGTGTCATTGACAAAGTTAATGATTTTGTTAGGTCCATGTAAGGGGATACAGTCATAAGTAAAGAAAGAGTAGAGTATCCTATCATATAAATATTCTTTATATCCTGTGGCCACCAGAGGGCGGTGCAGCCACCTAAACCCCAACACAGACAGACTTAGACACACGAGTTTTCTCACACAGAACACTCACACATAGTGGGGAAGCATTTTTCCATTGCTTTCCACCACATCACAGTTCCAAACAGTCCAAACAGCAATACAAATAAGACACAGTACTTCCTTTCTTTCTCTTACTCGTTCTGCCTCTACTCTTCCTCTGGTGAACATCATCCTCTTCCACCCAACTCTGGCTCCCCAAGTGAAGTGAGGCGGCTCCTTTTATGCTGCACCAGGTGGCTCGTCAGCCGGATGTGGAATCACTCCCAGGTTTGGTGAAAGCCCAAGTTAGCAGGGCTCTGCCACCTCCACATCTCCCCCTGGTGGCATCCACAGAACCCAACAGCAAACTCCCATGAAGCTTCACAGGAATCTAAGGTGCCGCTGCAACCCATGGTGGCTGTCAGCTATCACACCGGGGGATGTAGTGTCCCGTGCACGTCTGCTCCCCCTGTCCTTCCAATCTACTGGACTCCCAGCTGGAAAATGGCCGCTGCCATTTGTCTCAGACCTCTCAAACATGCATAGGCTGAAAAGTTTGGGATATATACAGTATATATATTTTTAATGTTTTCTATATTTTTTAACGAGCGTTAAAATGAAACTCTCTAATGTGGTCCTTGACTCCATCCCTGGTTTCTCCCTTCATGCATCACTTGTTCCTAACCACGCCCACACCATGGTGTTGCCTGGCAACACAAGTTATGTAATAGTCACAGTTGGGAGCAATAAGATTTAAAAATGGAGCTCGTCACTTAAAGTTAACACCAGCGCTGTGCTTGGCAATGCGGAGGCCTCCGATGTTTTACAGTACATTAGGATCGGCATACACATGCTCATTATTTTGTATTTGTTTTAGTTATACAGCCTTATTATTATTTTATTTTTTACTAGCCAACCCCCGTGGCTCCATCCACATAGTAGTCAAACAGGACAAACTTAAAAAATCAATAAAAAACAGATATCGCTAGCTAAGAAGAGGTGAGGTGCGCTCCAAAATGTGACCTGTGGTAGACCGACTGGCACGTGAGTGAACAGGGCCCTGCCCAGCTCCCCACTCCTGACGTCACACTTCCCTCTCCCCTCGACACCCAGCCTCTGTCTCAGATTAGCGCAAATAAATCGCTCCTGCAAGCGAACTATGATACGCAATAAGAAAAGTCGCAAAATCAAACGGAATGTTCAAGTAAATTATAGAAAAAAACAAAACTGAATCCGTTAAGTAGTTCTCTCATGAAAAACGGACAGACAGACAGATGTTGGATTTTACATATATATACTAGCCGTGCCCCATGGCTCTGCCCGCATAGAAGTGAAACAGGACAGTGAGGTGGGCCCTGCCCGGCTCCCCACTCCTGACGTCACGCTTTCCCCACCCCTTGGCCCACAGCCTCTGTCTCGGATTAGCGCAAATATATCGCTCCTGCAGGCAAACCATGATACTTAGTCCGTTGACAGAAGTCGCAAAATCAACCGGAATGTTCAAGCAAATTCTAGAGAAAAATCCCAATCTAAATCCAGTAAGTAGTTTTCTCGTGAAAAGCGGACAGACAGACAGATGTTGGATTTTGTATATATATATACTAGCCATGCCCCATGGCTCTGCCCGCATAGAAGTGAAACAGGACAGTGAGGTGGGCCCTGCCCGGCTCCCCACTCCTGACGTCATGCTTCCCCCACCCCTTGGCCCACAGCCTCTGTCTCGGATTAGCGCGAATATATCGCTCCTGCAGGCAAACTATGATACTTAGTCTGTTGACAGAAGTCGCAAAATCAACCGGAATGTTCAAGCAAATTCTAGAGAAAAATCCCAATCTAAATCCAGTATGTAGTTCTCTCATGAAAAGCGGACAGACACACATATGTTGGATTTTATATATATATATATATATATATATATATACTAGCCGTGCCCCATGGCTCTGCCCTCATAGAAGTGAAACAGGACAGTGAGGTGGGCCCTGCCCGGCTCCCCACTCCTGACGTCACGCTTCCCCCACCCCTTGGCCCGCAGCCTCTGTCTCGGATTAGCGCGAATATATCGCTCCTGCAGGCAAACTATGATACTTAGTCTGTTGACAGAAGTCGCAAAATCAACCGGAATGTTCAAGCAAATTCTAGAGAAAAATCCCGATCTAAACCCAGTAAGTAGTTCTCTCGTGAAAAGCGGACAGACAGACACTGGATTTTATATAGAGAGAGATTTCCGTTTGATTTCTTTTTTGTTTTCTGCTGATTTTTTACCCCCCCCTTGCTATGGTGCCTGCATTGTCGTATCACACAAAGGGAAGGGCTCAGGCCCATACGTGACACCAAAAAATTTTATGACATGTTGCGAAGAGGGTGGCGTGGCGATGCAGAGGCTAGTGAACTGCCACATGGATCTTTTGTCCTGGGTTCAAATCTCGCACCCTGTTGTCTGTGTGGAGTTTGCAGATCCTCATAAATGGGTAGGTGAGGTTATTTGGGGGGCTCTAATTCAGCCTTTGTGTGTGTGCCCTGTGATTGATTCACATGTATTATCATTGCTACCATGTAAATATACTTTATTGTCATATACACATGTCATAAATATCTTCATAGGATGAGGGGAAAAGACAAAAATACAAGTCCATTAGATGGAAGAGAAGGAAACAATAAAATAAGTCATGTGTTGTATTTTATAGCTTAGCATGGCACATAATTATGTTGTGTCCAAAAACCTATTACATCCTGCAAAGTACGCTGTAAATACCATGAAGTGTCCAAAGAAGTATATTTTGTGGCCTCATATTGTACCATACCATATATTTCTTTTATCTTCATCCTCAGTAAGACTCTATTCTAGGTGTCTCCGACTCCAGTCCTGGTGTGCTACTGTGGCTTTTCATTCTAACCCTTTTATTAATTTTGGTGCTAATTAACTCCTTTTCCCTTCATCTTAATTATAATGTCAGGGAGGCAACAAATGACCAACTAAGCTGGGGGGCTCAAACCCCAACCAATTTTACTCCAACTCATTTCTTAATTATAAGCCAGTTCTTGTTAAATAAACCTGTTATTTAATTTCATGGCTCATGGTGCCGTCATTCTGACACGGCAGACATTTCCTAAACTC
The DNA here is from genome assembly GCF_900747795.2 of Erpetoichthys calabaricus. NCBI lineage: Eukaryota > Metazoa > Chordata > Cladistia > Polypteriformes > Polypteridae > Erpetoichthys > Erpetoichthys calabaricus. The sequence continues at coordinate 184,969,335 of NC_041401.2, forward strand.
TTGATTTACTTTTTCCTAAGAGCGCCGTCAAAATTTTTTGTGGACCTGAGCAGATCCATATTATTGAGACTTTCACCTTTCTTAATTTTTAAATATTGTGTGATGGACACAGGTTAGCTGGTCATGTGTTGGCTCATTTTGTATCTCATTATAGTCAAGGAAAGGTGAATTAAGGGGTCTGAGTCTTAAATTGTAACTCAATTACAATGGAGTTAAAAAAAGTTAATTAGAAGCAAAAAATGATCACAAATTATGAAAGAGGTCTCAGGTCACCAAAACATCTCGACGGTGGTCTTAGAAAAAACAGAAAATCAACAGTCTGCAGTGGCAGAATGAGAGCAGCGACAAGTCAGGATATTCAATGACGCTTTAATTAACAGCAAGAATTGGCTTCTCATTAAGAAACCGGTTGGAGTGAAACTGGTTGGAGTTTGAAATCCCAGTTTAGCTGGTCATCTCTTGGCTCGTTTCACATCTCATTTCTGTTTGGCTGCCATTTAATCAAGAAACGAATCAATTCAGAGGACTGATTCCTTGAAAACAGGGCTATTAAAATGAAGCATAAAGGAGTTAATCAGCAGTGACAACTGATCTCTGATTAGGGAAAGGGTTAGAATGAAAACCTGCAGCCACTGCGGCCCACCAGGACCAGAGGTGGACACCCCTGTTCTAGGGGAAGAATAAGTATCTAGAAGAACAGAAAGAGTTAAAAGTGATAGTAAGAAATTTAGTTACTCAGTGTGATGGTTTAGCTTGGGCTCCGCCCATTGCCCCTCCCCTTTGTCCTTTTCAAACTTGTCCTAACTTAAAGTATGGCGGGTGCCGCGTTGATTAGCACATGGAAGGAGAGAATTTCACAGGACTCTGTACACTTCAGAATAATTGCTCTATAGACCAGGGGTCTGCAAAGTTGGTCATGGAGGCTTGTAGTGGCTTCAGGTTTTTTATAATAATAATTTACATTTGTATAATGCATTTCTCACAACTCAAAGCACTTTACATAAACAGAGGGGAACCACTTTAACTCCCACCAGTGTGCAGCATCTAGAAATCCATATTGTGGATTGATTAAACTATTATATGTTTCTTATTGCAATTCATTTTTTAGTTGCCAATTGTCTTTATATGTACAGTCATCCCTCACCTATCGCGGGGATTACGTTCCAGAACCCCCCCTTCACGAAAGGTGAAAATCCGCGAAGTAAAAACCATATGTTCATATGGTTATTTTTATATATTTTAAGCATTTATAAACTCTCTCACACTCTTATAAACATTTCCCGCACAGTTATACAGCATAAACCCTTTGTATTCTCTTAGATATTAGGTAAGATTCGTTGAAATTATGTATGCAAACACACTGTTTATATACAGTAAAACCTAAATATGATAGATAAGACATCGAGCGTCTCCGATATCACATATGTTACATGTTATGTTGCAGCCGTTACGATAGACAGGCCACCAGCTATAAATACGTACAATGCAAGAAAAATTGTATACAGTAAAATGTGTGTACAGTGACACTAAACGTACATATATGTACTAAGTACTGTACGTAGAAAATTAATTATGGTTACTCACCAACAATGACATGACGACTTGTCCGATAACGATGAGTTTAATTTTACTGCACAACAAAGGAGAGCGTTACAGCTCTTCTAAAGGAGCCTCTTCAGGCGACTGTGTAGCACCGCCATTGTTTTTCTTCCGGCAGTCTACAATCCAAATCCCTAAAGCAGATTTCATCCGGACTACCGCCTTATTACGTC
>NC_041401.2:185873606-186013606 GCF_900747795.2 Erpetoichthys calabaricus
ATTGTAGAAAGCAGCCCAGACACAGACAGGTAGGCATGTTTTAAACACCACACACACATTTATTTACACTATAAGTTATTTACAGAAGTGCACACAACCCACAAAACACCCCCAAAGTAAAGGCCTTCACATTAATGCCTCTCTCGGGTCCGCCTCCACTCCTCTCCTCCCGAGCTCTGTCTCTCTTCCTCCCGACTCCAGCCATCGAATGGAGGGAGGCGGCCCCTTTTATCCCCACCCGGACATGTTCTGATTAGCTTCCGCCAGCACTCCCCAGTGTGGTGGAAGTACCGGCTGCGCACCTGGAAGCACTCCGGGTGTCCCTGGTCTTCTTCCCCCCAGCACTTCCGGGTGTGGCGGACGTGCTGAGGGCCAGGGCTCTACAGGCATCCAGGTACCCCCTCGCGGTGACCACGGGCCCCACATCATCCAGGACGGTTGCCCTCTCATGGTCCGGAGGAGGTGTAGTCCCTCTTCTGGTCCTCCTGGGCATCCTGGCTGGGTACCAACCCCAGCCACTTGCCACAATATACGAGGGGGGACCCAAAAATAACCGGAAATATTTTTAAAACATGTTTAATTTAATTTTCTGTACAAACTACAATTAGTCTCCTTCAAAGTACTCTCCATTGGTGGAAATACACGTATCTAACCGCTTGTTCCATTGTTCGAAACATTTTTTAAATTCGACTGAAGTAATGCCCATTAATGCTCTGGTCGTTTCTGGTTTTACCTCTTCGACGTCAGCAAAACGCCTTCCTTTCAAGTCTTTTTTCATCCGAGGGAACAAAAAGAAATCACAAGGAGCTAAATCCGGTGAGTAGGGTGGGTGGTTCAGGGTTGTCATACCATTTCTTGCCAAAAATTGGCGAATGCTGAGAGCAGTGTGAGATGGAGCGTTGTCATGATGAAAGAACCAATCGCCCAACTCCAACAAATCAGGGCGTTTCCTTCTCACACTGTTGCGCAACCTACTTTTACAAAAAAATTCACTGAACACGAGCACAACCTTCCAGACTGATGGCACTTGTCAGACTGACTTGTGAGAAGTGTAACTAGATCGCCCTAGCGGCCCAACCACGTACTACAAGTACCAACCTAAAAACAACAAAATTCCGGTTATTTTTGGGTCCCCCATCGTCTATATATATATATATATATATATATATATATATATATATATATATATATATATATATAGTGCTGATGCCTCACAGTTAGGAGACCTGGGTTCGCTTCCTGGGTCCTCCCTGCGTGGAGTTTGCATGTTCTCCCCATGTCTGCGTGGGTTTTCCTCCCACAGTCCGAAGACATGCAGGTTAGGTGGATTGGCGATTCTAAATTGTCCCTAGTGTGTGCTTGGTGTGTGGGTGTGTTTGTATGTGTCCTGCGGTGGGTTGGCACCCTGCCCGGGATTGGTTCCTGCCTTGTGCCCTGTGTTGGCTGGGATTGGCTCCAGCAGACCCCCGTGACCTTGTGTTCGGATTCAGCGGGTTGGAAAATGGATGGATGGATGGATGGATATATATATATATATATATATATATATATATATATATACTGATACCATTTTTCTTCTCTTTTCCTGTAAATCCCAGCTGTGGATCTTGATTTGCTTTTGCTCTCCTGCCTCACATTACACCCTTTACTGATCCCTCCATCTGCACTCTTCATTCCTTCTGCCCTTCATGGTCTCCATTACCTTTCTACTTCTTTTTTTTGTAAATGTGCCATTTGTCTTCCTGTTGTCCCCACTCACTTTGTCACTGTCTCTCCCTAAACATATCTCCATTGCTCATTTCCTGAATTCCTAAGTGTTTCTCAGTTCAGAACTATATCAGGTCACGCTTCAAACTGTCTTTATTTATTAATTTATTTGCCTTACTGTCAAAAAATGCTTTATTAAAACTCCTTGCACTGTGGCAAGGATTGGCCAATCCTTACATCACATGTTTAATTAAATATAGGTCATGTCACTTCAAAATCTCAAATTTGGCTTTCTATTACGATCCATTTTCGTTTGGCTATACTGTATACCCCCAGATATGAATTTATTAGTATAACAGAGATGAGGACCCAACTTCTGTAACTCCAAGAATTGCTTTCAGAATATTTAGCCAACTCTGGTATGTTATGCACTTTGCTCTGCTGCTATTAGCCCAGACTCACTGAAATAACGCTTAGTAAGGGCTTAATCTCTTGTGGCATCACAGGGGGCAAAAACAGAAACCACCCCAGACATGGCAACAGTTTGACATTAATAAGAAAAAATAACATCATTGTGGAAAATGCAGAAGTGATAACAAATTCACATCTATGGTACCTGGAAACCACCCAACCTTTCCAAAATTGCCCTGGAGAAAGGGGTCCTATAAGAGTTGCTAATTATTGATATCTGTGTAGATTGGTGAGTGATGCCAAACAATGAACTTAAATACAGAGAGAAGATTCAGAGAAGGATAGATTTAAGGATTAAGATTTAGTGTCATCATATGGCCCACCAGCCAACTAGATCTCCACCAAATGGATTACAGGTTGCCAATTTTCTATATTGGAGCTGGATGACCACATTCATGGCCACTGTGGCATTACAGAATCCTGAAAATCGAAGGTAAAACTTATGTGGGGGATTTAGGAGTCATAGTGGACTTGACACTATCAACTGGCAGACAGTGTTCAGAAGCCAAGAAGAAGGCTAACAGAAGGTCAAGTTATATAGCGCCCTGATGTGTGGAGTACAAGTCACAGGAGGTTCTGCTCAAGATTTATAACACACTGGTGAGGCCTCACCTGGAGTACTGGGTGCAGTTTTGGTCTCCAACAGCACAGGAAAAAGTCCAGAGAAGAGCAACTAGGCAGATTCCAGGGCTACAGAGGATGAGTTATGAGGAAAGATTAAAAGACTTAGGAGTCAGTGGATTTGACACTATCAACTTCCAGATGGTGTTCAGAAGCCATGAAAAAGGCTAACAGAATGTCAGATTATATAACACTTTGATGTGTGGAGTGCAAGTCCAAGGAGGTTCTGCTCAAGCTTTATAACACACTGGTGAGGCCTCATCTGGAGTACTGGGTGCAGTTTTGGTCTCCAGGCTACAAAAAGGATATAACAGCACTAGAAAAAGTCCAGATAAGAGCGACTAGGCTGATTCCAGGGCTACAGGGGATGAGTTATGAGGAAAAAAATTTAAAAAGATAAGCCTTTACAGTTTAAGCAGAAGTGTTTAAAATTATGAAGGGAATTAGTCCAGTGGATCGAGACGGTAACTTTAAAATGAGTTCATCGAAAACACGGGGACGCAACTGGCAACTTGTTAAGGGTAAATTTTTTACAAACATTGGAAGTTTTCTTCACACAGAGAACCACAGACACATGGTGACCAAGTAATGTGGTGGACAGTAGGACTTTATGGACTTTCAAAACTCAACTTGATCTTATTTTAGAAGAATTAAGTAGATAGGACTGGTGAGCTTTATTGGGTTAAATGGCCTGTTCTTGTCTGGAATGTTCTAATGTTCAGATAATAATGGCATGGCCATCTTAGATCAAAGAGGATAAAAGAAGATGTCCAGCTATAAAAAAAATAAATCAGACAACTCTATGTAGGGACCTGTTTGCTAACTGAACCACACATCGTGGTTGCTGTCGTAATCATCTGATTCGCTGTACCACCGGTCTAGGGTCCAATTTATACATGTTGCGTGTGCACTAAAAGAGGACTGAAATGTGCGTCCGCACCTTTCCATGTAGAGATCAGGATTTATAAAGGAAAACATGTGCATATTTACGGCAACTCTGACCCATGCGTACGGAACATTTCAGAGAAACTGGTAAATGATGACACCCTTGATCAAGTTGGGAAGTGCAGCCACACCAGATAAATGTCCACTCATTCACACCTATAATAATTCAAATCACCGAACCGTTATTAGAATGTGTGTTAATGTGACAAACTTATTACACATTAAATGTGATGAATATAAGCATACAGAGTCTGTTGTAGTTCCTTAATAAGAGGGCCAATGCTGCGTATTTACACCGAAAACCTTTTTAGGCTTTTCATCAGTTTATTTCCGCTACACTTCTCAGGGAAGTGGCCAACAGGTCAGGACCATCTCAGCCAAGCTTCACTCCATCTGGCCTGCGTTGCAGGAAGCCATTAATTGATTGACGAGGCGCTGCTTTCAGTTTTCCTATGGTGTAGATATACACACTGCAAGAGACGGCCGGCAGATCAATCTGGCTAGGACACCCCTGATATCGAAGGATGGGGGAAGGCTGGCTTTTTTAGAGCACTGCCTCCCCCAAGATGCTAGATGGCAGCTCCAATGGAGAGTAGTGGTGCCCTGGATTCCCGCAGGGCATCATGGGACTTGGAGTTCGGTATCTCAGCCGTGTTGGGTGCTGTGGAAGGACCTGGAGAGTCATACTGCTCTCATTGCCTGGAAGTACTAGTGAGTCATGAGGACGGAAATCCAGAAGTACTTCTGAGGTGAAGAAAACTTGATTTCTCTATCTGACCCGGATGTGCTAACAAGTCACGTGGATGGAAGAGCAGAAGCACATTCGGGTTGGACCATATATAAAAGACTGCTGTGAACCCAGCAAGTGTTGTCCACCTCCTCCCGACTCTGGCTCACTTGCTGGGTTCACAGCAGTGCTTTATATATGGTCCGACCCGGATGTGCTTCTGCTCTTCCGTCCTCATGACTCACTAGTAGTTCCGGGCTATGAGAGCAGTATGACTCTCCAGGTCCTTTCACAGCACCTCCTGGAGGCACCCACAGCACCCAACAGAGGTGAGATACCAAACTCCAAGTGGAGGAGAAAATAGAAAGAAAGAGAATTGTATTTGTGCTTGATTTACTGTTAATTACAAGTTTATAGTGGCGGTGATGCTTGGAGGGCACTGTATTAAGAAGAAAAAGAGAATAAATAACTTCTTAGTGCTTTTACCCTGTGTCCTGAGTGTCTGTCTGTTGGGTTTAAAAGGGCAACAGTGTCACCTAGCGTCCAAAAACACATAAAACATGGCATGGTTTTGCCGACATTAAAAAGGCGATTTGTAGCAGTGTCTGCTTCAACTCACATAATCGGAAAATCTAGCTGCACTCATATTACGATGAGGGCACCTAGCAAGAACGAAGCTGCTTTTGTTAACCGTGAGGAGCTACATTCCATTATCAGACAAGTCGTCTGTGATGCCAACGTGAGACTGAATAACGCCATGATTTGGTGGCCTGTGTCAACCTGTGATTCATTTATTTTGGTTGACGACTCGTTGATGGTGCTGTATGTGATGGCTGGCTTGTTGGCGAGAGAGCTGGCTGAACCCTTACTTTTTCACATGGCCTGTACAATTCATTTTAACAGCAGTCGTGCTATTAAATGTCCAGGTGATATCGACTACCTGTCTTACGCCGTTCCCTGACCTACAGAGCATAGAGAAGGAGGCGCTATAATGCTGTGCCTACTTTTGGCCCACTCACCTGTGGAGTGCCCCACAGGCCTTGTGAAATGCTGGTGGCGATGTCTCAATGCATCAGAAGGGAGGCAGCTCTACCAGTCCATTACATGTATGAGGTGGATTAGCATGGTCTATAAATGGTTGCTTCAGGTCGACAACCGGGCAGGGTTCGAGGCACGTTCACGTACTCTCACCCACGTGTGATTGGGAGGCAGCTTGAGGGCCTAAATGATAGTAGTACTACGCCAGACCGGGGGTGGCAAGCTGCACTAACTTTCTCTCTTCATCCTCTGCAGACTTTCTCCGGGAAATCCCAATAGGTGCTGGTGCTATTGATGATGCCACTTCCGGTACCGGCGCTATTGATGATGTCAGCTCCAGCACCGGCGCCATGGATGACGTAACTTCCGGTCCCTGAAGACACCACTTCTGTTCCTGACGCTATGGATGATGTCAGTTCTGGTCCCAATGACATCACTTCCGGGACTATCTCTGGGAAATCCCACTAGGTGCTGCTGCTATTGATGACGTCTCTTCTGGTAATGGTGCTATTGAAGATGTCACTTCCAGTACTAGCGCCATGGATGATGCCAGTTCCGGTACCGGAAGACATCACTTCCGTTTCTGATGCTATGGATGATGTCACTTCCGATCCCAATGACATCACTTCCGGGACTATCTCATGGAAATCCCAATGGGTGCCATCGCTATTGATGACGTCACTTCTGGCACCGGCACTATTGATGATGTCACTTCCGGTACTGGTGCCATGGACTATGTCACTTCCGGTCCCGGAAGACATCACTTCCATTTCTGATGCTATGGATGATGTCACTTCCGATCCCAATGACATCACTTCTGGGACTAGCTCTGGGAAATCCCACTTGATGATGTCACTTCCGGTACCGGCGCTATTGATGACGTCACTTCCAGTACTAGCGCCATGGATGATGCCAGTTCCGGTCCCCAAAGACATCAGTTCCGTTTTCTGACGCTATGGATGATGTCACTTCTGGTCCCAATGACATCACTTTCGAGACTATCTCTGAGAAATCCCACTAGGTGCCACTGCTATTGATGACGTCACTTCTGGCACCAGCACTATTGATGATGTCACTTCCTGTACAGGCGGCATGGATGATGTCACTTCCGGTCCCCGAAGACATCACTTCCGTTTCTGACGCTATGGATGATGTCACTTCCGGGACTATCTCATGGAAATACCAATGGGTGCCGTCGCTATTGATGACGTCACTTCCGGTACTGGCTCCATGGATTACGTCACTTCTGGTCCCCGAAGACATCACTTCCATTTCTGATGCTATGGATGATGTCACTTCCGATCCCAATGACATCACTTCCAGGACTAGCTCTGGGAAATCCCACTAGGTGCTGGTGCTATTGATGACATCACTTCCGTTACCGGCACTATTGATGATGTCACTTCCAGTACCAGTGCCATGGATGACACCACTTCTGGTCCTGGTTCTATGGATGATGTCACTTCCGGTCCAGATGATGTCACTTCCTGTCACAGCCTTTAAAGCTGACATCTTAGCAAGCCAAGTTCAGTTCCATTTTGGGCATTGTATCAATCACAACTCCTCAAAATCTACCCAGTTTGTATCCAGGGATATTATAATGGTGGCTGCCCCAAACCTTTCATGTTTCCTGTGTCTTATTATGACAGTACGCACATTTACAAAAAGATTTGCCAATTATACATGTAAATTGCTTAGGAATGTACGGACATCAGGTTTTAGAAATCAGATTTCTTTTTTTTTTTCCTCTCCCCACCCACCCCAGCGTACGCATACTTTCACACTCGAAACCAAACAAGGCTTTATAAATGAGATCCCCAGAGTCCTGCGGACAAACCGACGGAGATGTGCTTTCACTTCAAAAGGTTAATCAAAACACCCTAAAATGTAATAAAACTCTAAAAATGATGGGAAACTTGGTCCAGCTTCCCAGTGCAAAGAAAAGGCCAGTGCCAGTAACACATTATGCACGCAATGAAAGGCGACGTCTGCACCGTGCATTGCAGATGACCTTGAAGGCCCTCAATTTTCAGCTCTCCGGTGTTTCTGTCACACACCTTAATGAGCAGCAAATGCAGAGACAAATTAAAAAAAAAGGGAGAAAAATTAAACGCTGATAATTTTTCCGGGTATAAATAATGACTCGTGGCAGTTGATATGACAGGCTTCTTTCTGTTCCACTCAAGAAAGTTAAAAAATGCAGCGTTGACTGGTTCAACGCTTGCAAACCAATTGCATGCAGGAGCCATAAATTACAGCACACCTGCTTCTCTCCCTTCTCCTTCTTTACCTTTTTCGGTCAGTCATGTCTATGTATATTTCCCCTGATTTGGTGTGTGGTGGGGGGGAATACAGCAGAGCTATAAGCTCCAAATTCCCCAGCGAAAGCCTATCACTGAATAATTCATTACATCCTGACCTCCGCTGTGTAAATTTTTATTAGCTTTTTTGGCAGAATGTTCAATCACAAACTCATCAGGCCTCAGCTCTGGACATGTTTTCTTTCCCCTTCTGGATTTCCAAACAGTAAATGACCCCCCAAAAATATGAACAAAGGCATTAAAAAGATGTCAAACAAACTCAACTCAGTTATTAATGGAAAATCAAGTGCGACCTGCAGTAAAAGCGTGTGGTATACGTGCCAAGCAGTGGCAACAAATAATCATTAATCCCACCTATTAGCATTCCTGTGCCCACCCACACACACATTAATTATGATGAAAGCCAACCTAATTACCTACAGATGAATATGATTTATTTGTACGGTAAAAATAAACTTCACAGTGTCTTGGAAAAGATACAACTAAGTAAAGGAAACAGCAGTTGAGGAATGCCCATGCTTGCCAGTTTGGGCACACTGGTTTTGCCAAGTGGTGCATTTGGTGCTCTATAAGAACAGCTAAGTAGGTTATAAAGGCCTGGCAGGAGCCCCCGTTGAACTATTAGAACATTATAAACATTTAGACGAGAACAGGACAGTCAGCCAAATAAAGCCCACCAGTCCTATCCACTTAACTCCTCCAAAAGAACATCAAGTCAAGTTCTAAAGGTCCCTAAAGTCCTCGTGTCTACCACACTACTTGGTCACTTATTCCATGTGGTGTCTGAGGTTCTCTGTGTGAAGATAAACTTCCTAATGTTTATGCAAAATGTACCCTCAACAAGTTTCCAGATGTGCCCCCATGTTCTTAATAAACTCATTTTAAAGTCTTGATCTACTGGACTAATTCCCTTCATAATTTTAAACATTTCAGTCAGGTCTCCTCTAAAGCTTCTTTTACTTAAACTGAAAAGTCTCAACTCTTTTAATCTTTCCTCTTAACTCATCCCCTTTAATCCTCAGATCAGCCTATTTGCTCTTCTCTGGACCTTTTTCTAGTGCTGTTATGTCCTTTTTGTAGCCTGTAGACCAAAACTGCACCCAGTACTCCAGAAGAGACCTCACCAATGTGTTATAAAACTTGACCAGAACCTCCTGTGACTTGCACTCCACACATCAAGGCGCTATATAACCTGATATTCTATTAGCCTTCTTAATGGCTTCTGAACACTGATGGCTGTTAGTGACGAGTCCACTACATCTCCTAAATCTTTTAATCTTTCTTCATAATTCATTGCCCGTAGTCCTGGAATCAGCCTAGTCGCTCTTCTCTGGACCTTTTCTAGTGCTGTTATGTCCTTTTTGTAGCCTGGAGACCAAACCTGCACCCAGTACTTCAGATGAGGCCTCACCAGTGTGTTACAAGGTTTGAGCAGAACCTCCTTGGACTTGCACTCCACACATCAAGGCGCTATATAACCTGACATTCTGTTAGCCTTCTTCATGGCTTCTGAACACTGATGGTTGTTAGTGACGAGTCCACTACATCTCCTAAATCTTTTAATCTTTCTTCATAATTCATTCCCTGTACTCCTGGAATCAGCCTAGTCTCTCTTCTCTGGACTTCTTCTAGCGCTGTTATGTCCTTTTTGTATCCTGTAGACCAAAACTGCACCCAGTACTCCAGATAAGGCCTCACTAGTGTGTTATAAAGCTTCAGCAGAACTTCCTTGAACTTCTACTCCACGCATCAAGGTGCTCTATAACCTGATATTCTATTAATCTTATTAATGGTTTCCATACATTATCTGGAAGTTGATAGTGTCAAGTCCTTTACAACTCCTAAATCTTATAATCTTTGCTGATAACTCATGCCCTGTAGCTCTGGAATCAGCCTCATCGCTCATCTCTGGACTTTTTCTAGTGCTGCTATGTCCTTTTAGTAGCCTGGAGACCAAAACTGCCCCAGTACTCCAGATGAGGCATCACCAGTGTGTTATAAAGACTGAGCAAAACCACCTTGGACTTGTACTCCACACATCAAGGTGCTACAGTATATAACCTGACATTCTGTTAGCCTTCTTAATAGCTTCTATACACTGTCAGGATGATGAATGTGATAAGTCCACCATGACTCCTTGGTCCTTCACATAGGGGATCCTTTTAAGTGTCAAACCTTCCATTGTATTCAAAGCTCACATTTTCACTACCTCTATCTAATACTTTACATTTACTGACATTAAATTTCATCTTCCACTACAGTAATCCCTCCTCCATCGCGGGGGTTGCGTTCCAGAGCCACCCGCGAAATAAGAAAATCCGCGAAGTAGAAACCATATGTTTATATGGTTATTTTTATATTGTCATGCTTGGGTCACAGATTTACGCAGAAACATAGGAGGTTGTAGAGAGACAGGAACGTTATTCAAACACTGCAAACAAACATTTGTCTCTTTTTCAAGTTTAAACTGTGCTCCATGACAAGACAGAGACGACAGTTCTGTCTCACAATTAAAAGAATGCAAACATATCTTCCTCTTCAAAGGAGTGCATGTCAGGAGCACAGACTGTCAGAAAGAGAGAGGAAAGCAAACAAATCAATAGGGCTGTTTGGCTTTTAAGTATGCGAAGCACCGTGCAGCATGTCGCTTCACGAAGCAGCTGCACAGAACGTAGCAACGTGAAGATAACCTTTCAGCATTTTTAGACGAGCGTCCGTATCGTCTAAGTGTGCGAACAGCCCCCCTGCTCAATCCCCCTACGTCAGGATCAGAGAAAGTCAGCACAAGAGAGAGAGAGAGAAAAGTAAGTTGGGTAGCTTCTCAGCCATCTGCCAATAGCGTCCCTTGTATGAAATCAACTGGGCAAACCAACTGAGGAAGCATGTACCAGAAATTAAAAGACCCATTGTCCGCAGAAATCCGCGAACCAGCAAAAAATCCGCGATATATATTTAAATATGCTTACATATAAAATCTGCGATAGAGTGAAGCCGCGAAAGGCGAAGTGCGATATAGCGAGGGATTACTGTAATCTGCCCCTCTGTGATGATTGAATGGATTCTTAATCATCATCCAGTCCACCAAGCAAAAGAGGTTGGCAGCCTGCACTTATAGTGCGTTGTGACACCCACCACACAACTAACCACCTGGATTGGTACCCGATTGCAGTAGGTGACACCTCAGTACCAAGCTTGCTGTCATCTGTAAACTAAACCCTCTTGTTTACATTTCTACCCAAATCAATGAGAACTAAGGGACATCATCCATCCATCCATTTTCCAACCCGCTGAATCCGAACACAGGGTCACGGGGGTCTGCTGGAGCCAATCCCAGCCAACACAGGGCACAAGGCAGGAACCAATCCTGGGCAGGGTGCCAACCCACCACAGGACACACACAAACACACCCACACACTAGGGCCAATTTAGAATCGCCAATCCACCTAACCTGCATGTCTTTGGACTGTGGGAGGAAACTGGAGCGCCCGGAGGAAACCCACGTAGACACGGGGAGAACATGCAAACTCCACGCAGGGAGGACCCGGGAAGCGAACCCAGGTCTCCCAACTGCGCCACTGTGCCGCCCCAAGGGACATCATTCTTCACCCAAATCTGTTAAAGTTCCTCACTCCATATCCTTGCACTTCTTTCATTTTTAGCCAGTTCTGCTCCCTCCTACCTGCACACCCTACACTCTGATCTTCATCTTCTTCTTAGTTGTTGGACAATTTCTTATGTGGGACCTTATCAAATGCTTTTTGGAAATCAAGATAAATAATAACATGCACCACTCTGGTCATATACTTTTTTAGGCATCTTTATTATTTTTTAGGTTTCTACTGCTGTATGCAGTTGAATTTCCCCATGGAATTAATAAAGTTTATCTAATCTAACCTAATGCACAGGAAATTGACAATGGACAGGCAATGGATTGGCATTCGGTCCAAGGTGTGCTCCTCTCATGTTCCATAGCAATTTTTGAAAAGGCTTAGGGGCTTCTAATCACAGTCTCATTAATTTATCATTATTTTGATTAACCTTTTCATATTCTAAAATAACTAACTCTCTAAAATGTACATTAATATTAACCCTACATCTCATTTACACTCATAAAGACTCAGAATGGGCACCACCAAGGACATTCATGCACTATCCTCGACTTGGAGTCATTTGATGACCCCACTTCCACATGGCTCCAAGTTTGGGAACAACTGCTGCATAGGCAACGTAAGAGGAGGTCTATGGATGTTTCCATCCATCCATTCATTATCCAACCCACTATGCCCTAACTACAGGGTCACGGGGGTCTGCTGGAGCCAATCCCAGCCAACACAGGGCGCAAGGCAGGAAACAAACCCCGGGAAGGATGCCAGTCCACCGCAGTATGGATATTTCACTACGTGAAATAATCCCCCCATAAAACAAAGTTCCATTGTACAGGAAATATCCCAACATTAGCATTGCAATGGACTGGCATTCGATGCAAGATGTGCTCCTCTCATGTTCCATGGCTGTTTCAGAAGAGGTTGCTAGTGCACAGCACTGTTCATTTTTATTGTTATTTAAATGTCATTTTATTACTCTAAAACATTGAAAGCTCTAAAATGTACCTTAATATTGACCCTAAATCTCATTTACACTCACAAATACTCAGAATGGGCACCACCAAGCACATTCATGCACTTTCCGCAATGTGGAGATATTTGATGACCCCACTTTCACATGGCTCCAAGTTTGGGAACAACTGCTGTTTAGGCAACATAAGAGGAGGTCTATGAATATTTCTCTACATGAAATAATCCCCCCATTCATCCATCCATTATCCAACCCGCTATAACCTAACTACAGGGTTAGGGGGGTATGCTGGCGCCAATCCCAGCCAACACAGGGCGCAAGGCAGGAAACAAACCCTGGACAGGGCGCCAGCCCACCGCACATAATCCCCCCTATAAGACAAAGTTTCAATTGCACAGAAAATATCCCAACAATTTAATCCAATGGACTGGCATTCATTCCAAGATGTGCTCCTCTCATGTTCCATAGGAGCTTCAGAAGAGGTTGCTAGTGCACAGCACTATTCATTTTTATTGTTATTTTGATGTCATTTTGTTACTCTAAAACATTGAAACCTCTAAAATGTACCTTAATATTGACCCTAGGTCTCATTTACACTCACAAATTCTCAGAATGGTTAACACCAAGCACGATGCTGCAGATGTTCTATCAGACAGTTGTGGCAAGTGCTCTCTTCTACGCGGTGGTGTGCTGGGGAGGCAGCATTAAGAGGAAAGACGCCTCACGCCTGGACAAACTGGTGAGGAAGGCAGGCTCTATTATTGGCATGGAGCTGGACAGTTTGACATCTGTGGCAGAGTGACGGGCGCTCAGCAGGCTCCTATCAATCATGGAGAATCCACTGCATCCACTAAACAGTGTCATCTCCAGACAGAGGAGCAGCTTCAGTGACAGACTGCTGTCACCGTCCTGCTCCACTGACAGATTGAGAAGATCGTTCCTCCCCCAAACTATGCGACTCTTCAATTCCACCCGGAATCACCTGCATTATTATCAATCTTTAATTTAATATTATTTATTGTATCAGTATGCTGCTGCTGGAGAATGTGAATTTCCCATTGGGATTAATAAAGTATCTATCTATCTATCTATCTATCTATCTATCTATCTATCTATCTATCTATCTATCTATCTATCTATCTATCTATCTATCTATCTATCTATCTATCTATCTATCTATCTTTCATGAACTATCCTCGACTTGGGAGTCATTTGGTGACCCCACTTCCATTAGTTCACAGCTCCAATTTTGGGAACAAGTGTTGTACAGGAAATGTAAGAGGGGCTCTATGGAAATTTCACATCGTGAAATAATCCCCCCGTAAACAATCCCCATCATTAGTAATTCAATGGGCTGGGATTTGGTCCAAGGTGTGCACCTCTCCTGTTCTATAGGAGCTTCAGAAGAGGTTGCTAGTGCACTTTTTATTGTTATTTTGATGTCATTTTACTACTGTAAAAGAATGAAACCTCTAAAATGTACTTTAATATTGACCCTAAATCTCATTTACACTCACAAATACTCAGAAAAGATACCAATGAACACATTCATACACTATGCTCACTGTCTGGTCGTTTGGTGACCCCACTTTCACTGGGTGGTCCCAACCTCAGTGTCAGAACAACTGAAACAGAGTCGATATAAGACGTTGTCTTGGGATATTTCACAATGTGGAGTGCACTGGAAGGTCTCCTCTTTGTAAGACAAAGACAAATGCGGCAGACTGGCATTGCCCAGCGTTTGCTTCAGTCTTAAATGTGTCTTGCACAGAGCAGGTTTCATGAAAAAAATTTTTATATGCATGTTCTCCCACACGTGCGCATGGGAGGCAGCTAAAGGGCCGAAATGAAGGTAATTCCACTCCAGACCAGGGGGTGGCAGAGTGCACTGATGCTTCCTTTTTATTCATCGGCAGACCACGGGAAATTTCGCCTGGATTCGATGATGTCAATTCTGGTTCCTGTCCCGGTGACATCACTTCCCCTGCCTGACTTTAAAGCCACCATGTTTGCCTGTCTGTTTGTTCCTGTTTTGGACTGAAGTCTGTACAATACTGAACCACATCCTTCATTTTTCGGCTGCCCCCAGACCTTTTAGTTTTTTCACAACGCATTCCATGATTCTTTTTCTGGAGAAATCTTTTGTTTTCAATCCCATAACCACACCCACCCCCAGCCCTCCCAGCCATTCCCGACATCTCATTGTTTCATCTAAGATGCACTTAATAATAAGATACTAATAAGTGAGTATGTACCACACACCTGTGATTAACACATTTTTTCTTACTTTGGAACCAGACAGATGAGGATAATTTAATTAATCTAAATGGAATGCTACGGAAAATAAGTTATTCCTGGAGAATTTGCATGCGATTCTTAGGTGTCTCTCTTCAAATGCCTTACACATCAGCAGGCTTTAATGCAAAGTCATAATGCAAAACTCCCCGCTTAAATGATCCTTGCCATGCTAAGTACATTCTTCAGTGAAAGAGTGAATGAGCTGGAAGGCATAAACATAAATATTCTAATTTAAATCTCAATATTATAATTATAAACATAAATATTCTAATCTAAAGCTCAATATTCTAATTATAAACATGAATATTCTAATTTCAATTTTTTATAGCTAGTTAATTGGATGAATGAAAAGCATAGGGTGCTGTAACTGACAGAAGACCATTTTAAAGTGTTTTTTCATCATTAAAAAATTATTACTTATCGTATATACTTGCGTATAAGTCGGATCTTTAAACCCATAAAATTGATCATAAAATCAGACTCTTGACTTATACGCCTGTTCAAAAATGCGACACTTAATTTTATTTGTTTTCTACATCTTCTTGCCTCCTTCAATCTCACATCAGTTTCTCAAACGCATTGAATTTTGTTGCAGCAGCGCAGTTACCAATTTCTTTCGCTACTTCAACAACGTTTAATTTAAAACCAGCTTCATATTTTCTTCTGATTGTTAGATAAGGGATGCTCTTACGATAAAGGTGTATGAGGGTGTGAGATGCAAAAAACACAAAACTGTGCAAACGTTGCTTCAGAATAGTACGGGTATTACCATGTGGGCACGTAGGCAACAACAGAGAGATAGAGAGAGATTAGGATCACACGCTGATACAGCGCATTGCCGCACCCATATAGAAAAATAAGTCCGTGTGCTCCGTGGTTACTCTCTCAGGTGGGCGTTAACATATCATAATCTCTTGGACCAATAGCGTGAGCTTTATGCATTCGACTTATATGACCAACATTATAAAATACAAGAAATCCATCCATTATCCAACCCGCTGAATACAAACACAGGGGTCTGCTGGAGCCAATCCCAGCCAACACAGGGCACAAGGCAGGAAACAATCCCGGGCAGGGTGCCAACCCACCACAGGACACACACAAACATACCCAGCACACACTAGGGCCAATGTAGAATCGCCAATGCACCTAACCTGCATGTCTTTGGACTGTGGGAGGAAACCCACACAGACACGGGGAGAACATGCAAACTTCACGCAGGGAAAACCCGGGAAGCGAACCCAGGTCCCCAGGTCTCCCAACTGCGAGGCAGCAGCGCTACCCACTGCTCCACCGTGCCGCCAAATACAAGAAATTATATGTTAAAATTAAGTCCTGACTTATCTGCGGGAGATCTTATCCGTGAGTATATACGGTAATCGCATAATTGAGAATGTTAAATTTCTTGATCGGGTTTTTTTTTACTTCCATGAAAATAGAAGTTTTGGTGATGGGTGAAAATTCGATATCGAGTGAAGTTCAGATTCTGATTCTATGATGTTCAAAACGTGGAGAAA
This sequence comes from Erpetoichthys calabaricus, assembly GCF_900747795.2. Classification (NCBI taxonomy): domain Eukaryota; kingdom Metazoa; phylum Chordata; class Cladistia; order Polypteriformes; family Polypteridae; genus Erpetoichthys; species Erpetoichthys calabaricus. The sequence goes on from NC_041401.2 coordinate 185,889,827, forward strand.
GATTGATTAAAGTATGGTTTCTGTATATGGGTCTCTAAGAAAAATTGAAATCGACTTTCATCTCTTAAAAATTATAATTTTCCTGAGAAAAGTGATGTTGTTTTTTGTGTTGTTTAGAGATTCTGGGTGACTACATCCTTGCCAAGACAGAAGAATTTAGAATGAGCGGTTTCCGAGATATCCAACTCTTTGTCTTCCACCTATAACCATGAAATCAAAAACCAGAAACAGTACCCAGGGCAAACTTAACAGCATCATAGGCCCCCCCAGGAAAAGTAGTGCGCTGAGGTCCCTGTTTTGATAGCAAAACAGAAACATACAAAGGCGTGGGCCCCTATGCTCCTGAGGCCCCCATTCATTAAGACGTCCCTGAGTACCTTAATCATAAGCCGTGGGGTCAAAGCCTCAATATCCAAAATCACAAGCTTAACTAATGAATCTTAAATTTGCCTTAAAAAGCGCCAAACCCCTTTACCACATGCTACCCAATTACATGAAGGTGGCCCCACACATTTGGGTTCCACAAAAATTAAACATGACAGATAAGGAACACTAACACACAGACACTTAACGTAATCCCATACCATTTTCTACACCCATTTAATCCACAGTAGGGTTCCTGCAGCCCTTCCCATCAAGCATAGGGCACAAGCAATCCCCTGGACAGGGTGTATGGTGAACATACTCACACACACACATACATAAACATACACTCTAGATCAGGGGTTCCAAACTCTGGTCCTGGAGGGCCGCAGTGGCAGCAGGTTTTTATTCTAACCCTTTTCTTAATTGGTGATCAGTTTTTGCTGCTAATTAATTCTTTTCTTTTCATTTTAATTTAAGTTTAACTTGTTTTTTAAGAATCGTTCTTTCTTCATCGTTCCACTGAATTGCTTTATTTCTTTCCTTAAATGGCACCCAAACAGAAATGAAATGTGACGTGAGTGAGCCAACAGAAGACCAACTAAGTCAGGGCCTCAAACTCTAACCAATTTCACTCCAAGCACAATTTAGGATCGCCAATGCACCTAACCTGCATGTCTTTGGACTGTGGGAGGAAACCCACGCAGACACGGGGAGAACATGCAAACTCCACGCAGGGAGGACCCGGGAAGCGAACACCCGGGTCTCCTAACTGCGAGGCAGCAGCGCTACCCACTGCGCCACCGTGCCACTCTTTAATTCCTTGCTGCTCTCATTGTGTAATAGCAGACATTTCCAAAATTATTGATTTTCTCTTTTCTAACAGCACTGGTAAAATGTTTTGGGGACCTGAGCAGATCAACAGTGCTGAGATTTTCATCTTTCTTTATTTTCAGATATTCTATGAAGGTCACAGTTTTCTGGTCATGTTTTGGCTCAATTTGTATCTCATTATTGTTTGCCTGCTAATTAAGGAAAAAGAAACAATTAAGGGGTCTGAGTCTTCCAGAGCAAGTCAAATAAAATGAATTTAAAAGAAGTTAATTAGCAGCAAAAACAGGCCACTAATTAAAAAAAAGGTTAGAAGCCATTTTTTGGGGCCATCCAGGACTGCAATTGGGGACCCCTGCTCTAGATACAATTCAGCATAGCCAATCAACCTCATCTCCAGGTCTTTGGGATAAAACTGGAGCAGCCAGAGGAATCGCACATGGACACATGCTTGTAAGCTCCAAGCAGGGAGGACCCATGATGAGAACCCCTGGCTCTACTACTGCCCCACTATGCCATCTTGATGCGACCTGATACTGGGGTGACAGTTCTCCTTTTAGCATGACATTGACACAAATCGAACAGTCAAGACAATGCTGGAGTGGCTTCAGGACAAGTCTCTGAATGTCCTTGAGTGGCTCAGCCACAGTCCAGAATTAAACCCCATGGAGCATCTGTAGTGAGACCTGAAGATGGCAGTTAACAGGTAATTCCATTCCAATCTCTTTGTTTTATTGATTTTAATTAGAAGCAGAAAACATTCCATATAATTAAGTCCATCCATCCATCCATCCATTTTCCAACCCGCTGAATCCAAACAGGGTCACGGGGGTCTGCTGGAGCCAATCCCAGCCAACACAGGGCACAAGGCAGGGAACCAATCCCAGGCAGGGTGCCAACCCACCGCAGGACACACACAAACACACCCACACACCAAGCACACACTAGGGCCAATTTAGAATCTCCAATCCACCTAACCTGCATGTCTTTGGACTGTGGGAGGAAACCGGAGCGCACGGAGGAAACCCACGCAGACACGGGGAGAACATGCAAACTCCACGCAGGGAGGACCCGGGAATCGAACCCAGGTCCCCAGGTCTCCCAACTGCGAGGCAGCAGCGCTACCCACTGCGCCACCGTGCCGCCCATATAATTAAGTCGAATTTAACAAAGCAAAAGACTATGCATCCAATCTAGCGGAGCATGAGAGGATCTGCCAGAAAGAGTGGGACAAACCGTCCAAAATTCAGGTGTGCAAAGCTTACCCAAGAGCACAGGGGGCTCAATCATTGTGAAATGGAAGAAGTTTGGAACCACCGGAGTTATCCATCTGGCTAAGCTGAGTAACTGGGCAAGGAGGTGTCCTCCTTAACAGTGATGGATGGGTGGCCCCTGCCTCTTGGGGATCCACCCACAAAATAGAAGGAACACACGGATGCTACATAGTAACTACATAGAACACAATTAACAGATAATACACATTAGACAAACATCGTCATATAACAATAATGGAAAACAATGAACAATAATGAGACAAAAAGAAGCAATTTAAACATAAGCCATGTGTGGAACCTTGGCTGGAACATAACAGGTCGCTGTTCTCTCTCTTCATGATAAGACAAGAAGTTATGGAAGGACTGGGAGAAAATGGAGTGGCAGAGCCAGGATTGCGCTGGAGATTATATCTTTATTATCCTGAGGGTGTCTGGGTATTGCACAAGAAAGTCTGGAGTCAGCTGGTGGTGCATGGTTGCTACCAAAGCCCTGGGAAAAAGTGCAATGGAAATGCTAATAGGAATGATGATGAATATTTTCCTGTGGTCTAATACCCAATAATCTTACACTCATATACTGTATTATATTCCAACACAATGTCAAAGTCTTTTTCATTTGAGTGGTATTCAGCTTCTCCAAGTTAATCATTTTGAAGGACTCTAAATAAATTAAAAACCGGTGATGATGGTTACCCTCTTAACATTTTAAGCAACTATTTAAAATGCAGCAAAAGGATTCTATTTTTATAATATGCTTGAAAGAATTTCACTAGGCAGAATAAACGTTTCAGCGCAGATGAGTATCTTTGGCTAATTTCATTAAAAGCTTGTTATGAGGCTGATAGAACATTTTACATATTTAAAAACAAATGTAGCCATTCTAATAATATGCTGCTGATCTTTCAAACAAAGCCTTCTTCACAGAAACTTAATGAACGACGAGTATGCCTGGAGAATTATCGCCCTGTGATAAACACAATGCGACGAAACGGGAACTACAAGTGCTTTTTTCTGTTTTTTTCAGTGATAGTTTAAAATTTTACATGTGGCCAATTGTAACTCATTTTGAGCTTTGCTAGAATCACACTCCTAATCACGGCAAATCTTCACGACGGCAACAGGAAACTGGTAGGACAAAATTTAACATTTCATTCAGAAGGCTGATCACAGGGGGCTTTCATCCCACACTCCATCGTCATCTGATTTTGCTCTACTAGACAGTGTTGGACTTTATTGTTAATTGTTTATTGAGTAATGTCTGTTGATTTGACCGGGCTCGTGTATGTAGTGTATGTAAATAATTATCACCTTTGGGGAACTGGGAAGGACTTTTGCATACGTGTTTTTGTGTAATATTGTTTTTTCATCTTCATTATTTGATTGATACTGTGGACACCAGGGGGCGCACAGCTCCCCAAACACACACACACAAGAGATGCCAGGCACCAGTTCAATACAACACACGTTCATTCAAGTGTGGAAACCACTTTCCTCTCGCTCCCCATGGTAGCCTAGTCCATGAAGCAGAGTACATTACAGACCACATCACTTTCTTCCACTCTCTCGTTCTCTCTCTCTTCTGTCTCTTGTCTGCCTCCACTCCTCCTCCAGCCAGCTTTGTTCCCAAACTCCCAACTCAGGCTCCTCAAATTGAGTGAGGTGGCTCCTTTTATAGGGACCCCGGAAGTGCTCTAGATGTCACGTATTCTCTTTCCGACCACACTTCTGGGTACGGCGGCAGTTCAGCAGAGAAGGTCTCTGCAGTCCTCCATGTGCCCCCTGGCAGTGACCATGGGCTCCAACATGGGCTAAGCTTCCAAACTACAAACCCATGGTACTGTACTCTACCATTCTAGGGGAGCTAATGCCCCATGTAAGCTCTCTCTCTGTCCCTCAATCCTTTTTTTATGGAAGTGTCCCAGCCAGGCAGAAGGCCTGGCTGTCCGTTACAATACTTTATTACTGATTGAGTCACTGAGCCGCTTATCAGTGACTCTGTGTGTGAGTGCCTGCCAGGTCATGGCTGGGTGTATTCTTCGGGTCCCCGTAATAAAATAAAACAAAACACCATCTTTGGACGGTGTGAATCTTAGCATCCTTGCAACTGCTACAAGCTTGACTTTCCTTAAAGACATTTGTTGAAAAATAATTCTGTCTTCTTATTGACTGAAATAAGGTGTGCAAGTATTATTTACAATTTTTCATAAGTTTGTAAATAAGTTTTCTCCATCATTGATGTATTTTCCCACCTGCTTAATGAGTTCAGGGTCACAGAGGGTGGGTGTTTGTCCTTTGTCACAGATAGCCAGGATTCTTACATGGCCGGGACACCTCTTCGCTGGAAGGATCAGGGGAGCAATTCTGGTCAGAGCGTTACCTCTCCCAGGACGCTAGATGGCAGCCCCCATGGGTTGCAGTGGTGCCTCAGACTCCCACAGGGCTTCATGGGAGATGGAGTTGTCTACAGCCCAGTTAGGATTTGGAGGTGCTGCCAGGGGGTGCTATGGGAACTGGGGATCCCTACTTTGTTGGGTTTCCATCTCATCAGGAAGTGCTCCTGGGCCAATTCTTTTCTCCGAGGACTCCATAAAAGGAGCTTCCTGCCTCACATTGACGGGCCAGAGTCAGGTAGAAGATGGACGAAGCTTGCGAGGAGGAGGAGTGGAGGAGGCACTGGAAGAGTGACCGAGAGAGAGGAGGGAGAAAAGAGTTATTGTGTGCTGCTGTGCTTATTGTACTTGTAGCTGTGGTGGGAAACGCTTGATTCAACGTGTTTTCCATGATAAAAGACTCTTTGTGCCTTTTAAAGAATTGTGTTTAGCTGTTGTGCTTATTGGGACTGTGTTGTGCCTGTGGGAAACAGGGAAGTGTGACGATGCGGGTTCTGCTCCATGCTCCCATCTTCTGTTCGGGAGCCCTTGAACCCTACACCGTCGATAGTTATAACCGAGATGAGCTAGACAGTGAGGCAACAACATTAGAGCAAGGGGATGATGTAAAGGGTATCCTTCAATAAGGGCGCGCACAAAAAGGCGACCTTCAAAAGGGCGACCTCAATTGGGTGCGGTGAATTAAAGGCGTGCGTAAATAAAAGCGAGCTTCAAAAGGGCGACCTCAATTGACCGAATGTTTTAATATTCTTGCTTTTGCCTTTTTATACGTTCAATCATTGCCTTTATCTAATACATTTTCTGTAATAATTTTGTTACGTTTGCCTTTATTCGCTGAGCCCAATTGAGGTCGCCCTTTTGAAGCTCGCCTTTTTGTGTGCGCCCTTATTGAATAGAACCAATGTAAAGTGAAAAAGTGCTTTTATTAAAATAAATCAAGACAATGCTCAAATAAATAAATAAGTGCAGTGCTTCCAATTCAAACAAATGTGTCACATGGAGGTTAAAACAGAAAAACACAATCCTTTAAAAGCCGAGGTTAAAACATCGCTGGAAGCAGTCCTTTTAAACAATTAAGCACGGTGCTTCTTTTACATTAGCGTCTCACCTGCTTCTCCCGTTAGGGTCCTACAGCAGGCGATACGCTCTCTCTGCAGCTGACCTTTCAATCACTCTGGTCTGGAGGCCTCTCGATCCTAGCTTCGGTCTCGCTCTCATCCCAGACCGGGACTTAGCTTCGCTCCAACGGCCAGGACTCCCACGCTGGAGATTATAAGCTTAAGTCACCCGACTCCCGCTGTCTTCCACGGTGAGTCCCCTTCCTCACTAGTCACTCCCGCTCTTCTCCAAATGCTCAGCGGGAGCGACTACCATCAACTGCCCTAGGTGTTAGCTACACACCTCGCTAGGGCCCACAGTCCAGCTGCACTCGAGCCTGCTCTCGCTCTCTCTCTCTCTCACCGGCTTTATCCAGCTCCTTCCAGCAACTTCCGTCTTTCTCTTTCCGTTCATTTCTTTTTGTTTCTTCTTCTCTTTCCCTTTCTAGCCGGTTCGCGCTTCTATTTATGTCGAGAAGACATAGCAGCTGCAGCACATTAGCAGCCCCAGGAACAATCACGGATGTGGGCAATCTGTCACCTGTGCACTTAGGTGAGAAACGCCCACACCGCAGATCGTCCTGAGACCCGCTTTAGCCACAACTATCACGCCCCCTCGCTAAGCGGCGAGCGCGGTGATTATTTATTTAAAAATGGCCTTTGCTAAGAGAGCTGTGGACCCGCTATACCGCAGGAAGGCATTGCCCACAGGTGTCGAAAAGAAAATAAAACATTTGTGTTTGATCAGTGTGCCTCCTGCATCTGTCTGTGTCGGGTTAAGTGGCTGCGATGCCCTCTACATTTGTCACACCTTGCAGAACAGAGTGAAGGGATGTCGGGCCACACACATTCCTACATCCACCTGTTTAGAGTAGACGGGCCTGCCACAGCCATCTTTAAGACGTAGTCAGAATGTCCATAAGACACCCAGGCGAATGTGAAGGGTCCACACATGCAGTGCCTGAAGCAGGGACCTGAACCCAAGTGTCTTCAGGTACGAGGAAGCGGTGCTAACTGCTACGCCATCACTACACCAGCCACACTGCTGTGCATGCCACATAAATCACTCACTTCTTGACTCCTCTATTAAGCTTTGCCTACAGTAGATTCTCCGAATGAATCGAGACATTAACCACGTGTGGCTGTAGGAAGGCTAATCCCCTCCGCCAAATGACATGCAGTGCCTGCCTTGCCTGCTTCTTTCAATTAGGTGTTAATTACAATTTTTAAGCATGACTGCATAATATGGATTTGGAAGGCAGCAAAAATGTAATACCGACTGGCTTTGTGCCAAAATCTGCAGGGCAAAGGTTAACATTTTCAGGTTAATTATTGCTTGCTGTACCATGTAAGCAGTGCAGTTATCTTTATGACCAAATTAAAGCAGCTGCCAAACACTCAAAGAAATTAGAATCAGACTTCTTTGTAGACAGCTGGTAAACAGCAGTGTGTCCTCCCAGGTTTCATACTCTCCTTCTTCACCTTTACCAGAGCACTGAGTGGGACTACACTGGCCGGCAGGAAGGGTCAATGGCTGAGGCAAGTCAAGTCAAGTCAAGTTGGGGAGCAGGCACTCGTACAGCGCGTTGTTGCACCCACCACATAATGAAACAGCTTGGGATCCCGGTTGGCAACCCCTCAGGCAGACATGTGGTCCAGTCCCACCATCCGGAAATGACACTTTATCTACCGCAGCCAGGTGTTACATGGGTGACCCCTTGGCCTAGTCCAGCCACTCGGGTCCCCAACAATGAGGATCCTGTTAGTTTGATAACCGTTGGGAAATCACGCCACCTGGCTGTAGTGCTGTAACTGACGCCCCCTCACAATGCAGGTAATGTCCCTCATGCGGGACTCCATGAGCAACACAAAGTCAAACCAGCGGTACCTAAGAATTCTCCGGAGAGACACAGTACTGAAGGAGTCCAATCTTCATCTCAGGTCACTGGATAGCATCCATGTCTCGCAACCATATAGCAAGACAGGAAGCACCAAGACTCTAAAGACTTGGACCTTCGCCCTTTTTGCAGCGATATCAGGAGCGCCACACACCCCTTTCCAGCGACCTCAAGACCCCCCATGCTCTCCAAATCCGTCTATCGACTTCATAGAACAGTCACCAGAGACATGAATGTCACTGCTGAGGTATGTAAACCTCTCAAAAAGGTCAACACTCTCTCCACAAACAGACACACTGCTGATGGCCGTGCCCAAGAGGTCATTAAAGGTCTGGATCTCAGTTTTTGTCAGGACCGTCACAAGCCCAGACACTCAGACCCCTCACTCAGTCTCTTGAAAGTCCCAATCAGAGCCTCCATTGACTCCACGAAGATCACAGCATCATTATCAAAGTCAAGATCAGTGAATCGTTCTTCACCAACAGATACCCCATAGCCGCTGGACCCCACAACCCTGACCAACACCCAGCCCATACAAGCATTGAACCGAGTAGGAGCAGAACACACCTCTGATGAACCCCAGAATCAACAGGGAAAAACGTAGAGGTTCTGCCTCCACTCTGCACAGCACGCACAGTACCAGTGTACAGGCTGGCCATGATATCCAGCAACCTCAATGGGATCACGCGAACCCTCAGGATGTCCCACAGGGCAGCTCGATCAACTGAGTCGAACGCTTTACGAAAATCGACAAAGGCTATAAAGAAAGTCTGACGATATTCACGTTTGCAGTCCATGAGGACCCTCAATGGCAACTAGAAGTTGAACATCGACCGCATCCTGACAATGGCTGAGACGTCGGTATGAACATCTGTGAGCTAGCAGTCCAGACCCCTGGGACTCTCAGATCTGTGTTCATAGTGAATGGCTTAACAGCAATATGCTGAAAAATGTTTAGTGTAAATTTAACAGATGTTCTGCCAAAGGAAAGAAAATGGCAACGCATGTAGAAACCTTTGAAGAAGATGAATCATAAGGAAATAAACACATCTTATCAAAGCCAGGAAACCCAAAACCTGAACCAAAATCAAAGTTAAGAATCTGCTGTAAGAACATACCCAAAGAATTCAAAACCCGAAATACTTTAACCTTCCTTAGCGTTAGTCCCAAGCGTCACTCGGGCTGTAAAAACAGAGCTAAAAGTGTTAGTCCCGAGCATCACTCAGGCAACGGTATAGACGCATCTCGTGTAAGTCCCATCACTCGGTCTATAAAAGTGCCAACAGCATTAGTGGCGAGTGTTATTTGGGCAATGGTATAAGCGTATGTCTTGTAAGCATTAGACCCAAGGATTAGATGGGCTGTAAAAGTGCCAACAGCGTTAGGGCTGAGTGTTTCTCAGGCAACGGTGTGGGCGTGTCTTGTGTAAGTGTCACGCCCAATCGTTACCGGGGCAACAGTGTAGACACGTCTTCTCCCGGCCTCATAATGGTGTCTCGTAAGAAACACTTCTCTTCGGTACTGATGACAAAGTGAATCTCTCTTCAGGACAGTGAAACTGGAACGGTCAGTAAAACAGAAAGGGATTCTGGGAATCTGAAAGTGATGCTCGTGTCACTGGCACATGCCCAGTGTGCTGTTCATATTATTATTATTATTAATCATTACTATTATTATTTGTATCATTATTATACTTTCTACACTGCTAACTTAGTACTTTTAGTTTTTTGCACATTTTACAGCAGAAAGATGAGATTTAATAAAAACACCATTTTTCAAGCCAAAAAATGCAATGATTTTTACATGTTTTTTTTTTTTTTTTGAGAAAAAATGCAACGCTAAGGAGGGTACATAGCACAAGTAGTAGCAGTCAAACTTCGACACTGGAGCCAGTTTAAATTATCATCACATCAATAACGCCATTAGACTTCACATCTGGTTTGCATTACCTAACAACCTGGATATGCATCCTTGTACAAAATGGCAACGCCCATAACAAAAACAAGATGGTGTCTGGGTAAATTAAAAACAAACAGCAATTAAAACGTATTTACTCACACACATTTATAACAACAGGTAACTCATATAATAAGGAGAACTCTCAAGCAAATTCTCTTATTATAATGTGGGGCCACAAAGAGTCAACAAAACAGCTTAGGTGTCACTCGGCATAGATGGAGGAAATGTCCTAAATTGCGGTCGAAGAGCACAACACATATTCTGAGAAGAAATGTCTACTTGAAAATCTTTAAAGTATCTATCTATCTATCTATCTATCTATCTATCTATCTATCTATCTATCTATCTATCTATCTATCTATCTATCTATCTATCTATCTATCTATCTATCTATCTATCTATCTATCTATCTATCTATCTATCTATTGTAACAAAAAGGTGCTATATAGGCGCCTGACCCGACACAGACTCACACCGGAGGCACGTATAAAACCAAACTGATTTTATTTTTCTTCAACTGTGGGGCACGTCTTCCCCGTGACCCCCACAGGCACAACACAGTCCCAAGTACACAAAGCAATACAGCAAAACACCACAACACTCTCCTTTACACCACCACTCCTCCCTGCAAACGTAGTCCTCCTCCTCCCAACTCAGGCCATTGAGTGGTGGCTGCTGGCCCCTTTAATAGTCCACTCGGAAGTGCACTTCTGGTTGCACTTCTGGGTGTGGTGAATATCACAGGAGTCCCAGCTGCAGCAACCCCTGGCGGTGCCTGCGGGACCCAACAGGGCTGCATCAAACTCCAGTTCCCATGGAGCCCTGCGGGAAACAGAGGTGCCACTCCAACTCAGGGAGGCTGCCATATAGCATCCAGGGGGAGGTATTGCACAGTCCATGGCTGCTCCCCCTGAACATATAGCGAAGGGGTGTCTCAGCCAGGGTCCCGCCACAAAGTGTAATGCCAAGCCCTGACCAAACCATTGGTTCAACTCCTGTTAGTGCGCTTCTTTCACTCGATTACCGTTGAACGTCCTTTGCAAGCTCCACAGAAAAAGTCACCTGGACCGATATCTCCATAGCAGTACGGCAGCAAAGCTGACCAGTGTGCCACCCTGTGGAAAAATTCAAAAGGATTTCTAAATGATAAGATTTTATAAATTAAAACAAAAATGGTAGTCAAGCTTTGGAGAAATATTTATACAGGGGGAGGTATTGCACAGTCCATGGCTGCTCCCCCTGAACATATAGCAGAGGGGCATCCCAGCCAGGCATGGACCTCGTTTGTTTGCCACACTATCTATCTATCTATCTATCTATCTATCTATCTATCTATCTATCTATCTATCTATCTATCTATCTATCTATCTATCTATCTATCTATCTATCTATCTATCTATCTATCTATCTATCTATCTATCTATCCAGCAGATATAGAGCATTTCATATCTATCTGCCTAATAGCATCATCTCTTATCATTTGCTTTTATGGCTCTCTCATAGAATACCAGCATATTAGTGAAACACAACCTTCCTCATCCAAAACCATGCTGTGCTTTTGCTGACACTCCTCTTCTAGACATGTTCTCATCTCCATTTCTTTAATAATTCCTTCCATTAATTTACTCGTGTTGATTGCTAAGCTTACTGACCTACAGTTACAGTAAGTTTTTATAAATTTTTCTTGGAGTTAACGAAGGACTGCTTTGATGTCTATCATCAAAAGGAAGAAACAGGCTAAGGTCATTGTCATGCTGAAGAAATACAAAAGAGCAGAGCCACAACCTTTTCGACACACCAAATGGTGGCTATAGAGCCTGAGTGTTGAATCTTTAACCTTCTTTTCTGTTTTTCAATATGGAAATAACCTTTACCAGGTTATCACGTCATATGTTGTTCTTGTTCGGTATAACAAATGTCACTTGAGTCAAATGGCCTTGTCTTTGTGCGTGGTAGGCTTTGTATGCCCTTCAATGGTAAAAATATGTGAAGAACTGCATTGCACCTACCCCACTCCACATTGCTAACACATTCATGACATTTCTTATTTGTTTCGTTTCTTTTACAGACATCTCTGCCCAGTGTGTAAGCGGTATGGTTTAGAGAAGCACTTTGACTGACTGGAGGGGCATACCCCTGCTTACTGGTCCCTGAACTTCATTCACATACCCAGACTCCCAGACTAAAAGAGTTGCCCCCACTCCCCGCTTTCTAAAAATAACCACCTGGTAACCTCTAAGTGGATTAGCCATGCAGCGTGTCCTATCTCTGCCTTTTTTTTAGTGGAATTTCAGAATTGTGCGAGTTTCACTTGTCCTTCTGTTAAACCTCCAGGTGTTAGCAGTGCCCACCGTGCACCATAAATCTGCAACGTCAGGATCTGGAGGGCTAAAACTGGATTTTTACTGCGGGTGAAACCAACGGTGAGAGTTTTGTCCTTGAACAGGGACAGCAGCTCTAAATTGGTAAATCCCGTCATGCATATTCCTCCCCCCCCCCTCCAACCCATGTCCTACTTAGTAATTTTTGAATATCTAAACCCTCATTTACTAACTCAATTATAAGTGAAGATATAACCCAGGAGAGTGTTCTGCTTCACTGCTGCTCTTTATTAGCATTATCTAGATTAGAAAAGCACGCTAGTGACCCCCTGCATGACACCACCGAGGAAAATAAAGGAAACCTTATTTGATTTCAATAAATAATTAGCACTAATATGACATTAAGTGCACATGAATGTTTCAAACCTCAGGCAGTGCAATGTGAAATTAACAGGAATTAAACAAAACTGAAGATGACTGTCCCATTGTGAGGGATTCTCAAGTAATGAATTAATCAGCTTATATTGCTGCGGCTCTATTCCTGTTGCATAAATGAGTTTACCTTCTTCGTGCCAACACTCCGGTACCTTAGTAACTTTGACAGGCCACAATAAAAAGATTTTCTTGAGCTCTATTAAGAAAAGCAGCTCAGCGACGTTCTCCAGAGTCTGTATTGCACATTTAATCATACTCATTATTCATATGTTAATAAATATATTATCACACACATGCAATTGGGAGGCAGCTAGTGGGCCTAAATAATAGTAGTACAGTAATCCCTCCTCCATCGCGGGGGTTGCGTTCCAGAGCCACCCGCGAAATAAGAAAATCCGCGAAGTAGAAACCATATGTTTATATGGTTATTTTTATATTGTCATGCTTGGGTCACAGATTTGCGCAGAAACACAGGAGGTTGTAGAGAGACAGGAACGTTATTCAAACACTGCAAACAAACATTTGTCTCTTTTTCAAAAGTTTAAACTGTGCTCCATGACAAGACAGAGATGACAGTTCCGTCTAACAATTAAAAGAATGCAAACATATCTTCGTCTTCAAAGGAGTGCGCTTCAGGAGCACAGAATGTCACATAGATAGAGAAAAAAGCAAACAAATCAATAGGGCTGTTTGGCTTAAGTATGCGAAGCACCGCGGCACAAAGCTGTTGAAGGCGGCAGCTCACACCCCCTCCGTCATGAGCAGAGAGAGAGAGAGAGAGAGAGAGAGTTTGTTTTTCAAGCACAAATCACTACGTGCCCTTCGAGCTTTTAAGTATGTGAAGCACTGTGCACCATGTCGTTTCAGGTAGCAGCTGCACAAAAGATAGCAACGTGAAGATAATCTTTCAGCATTTTTAGACGAGCGTCCGTATCGTCTAGGTGTGGGAACAGCCCCCCTGCTCACACCCCCTACGTCAGAATCAGAGAAAGCGCAAGAGAGAGTAAGAGAAAAGTAAGCTGGGTAGCTTCTCAGCCATCTGCCAATAGCGTCCCTTGTATGAAATCAACTGGGCAAACCAACTGAGGAAGCATGTACCAGAAATTAAAAGACCCTTTGTCCGCAGAAACCCGCGAAGCAGCGAAAAATCCGCGATATATATTTAAATATGCTTACATATAAAATCCGCGATGGAGTGAAGCCGCGAAAGGCGAAGCGCGATATAGCGAGGGATTACTGTACCACGCCAGACCAGGGGTTGGCGAGCTGCACTAACTTTCTCTCTCCGTCCTGTGCAGACTATCTCCAGGAAATCCTATTAGGTGTCGGCGCTATTGATGATGTCACTTCTGGCACCGGCACCATGGATAATAGCACTTTGGGTACTGGTGCCATGGATAATGTCACTTCCGGTCGCCGAAGATGTCACTTCCGGTCTCGACAACATCACTTCTTGTTCCAGTCCAGGTGAATTTCCCCTTGGGATTAATAAAGTATCTATCTATCTATCTATCTATCTATCTATCTATCTATCTATCTATCTATCTATCTATGATCTATCTATCTATCTATCTATCTATCTATCTATCTATCTATCTATCTATCTATCTATCTATCTATCTATGACGTCACTTCCTGCCACAGCCTTTAAAGCTGCCATCTTATCTAACTGAAATCACTTCTGTTTTGGACTCAAACCTGTGAACATCACGACCAATTTAACCCATTTGCAGCCAAGGCACAAGATACGGGTGGCTGCCCCAACCCTTTTGATGTCTGTGGTCTGCTGTTGTGACACTATGAATGTGTGCGTACGTATATGTCGTAGCGTGCAGCAGGGGTACCTTGTCCAGAACGGGACACCTCCACGCTGGAAGGACTGGGGGAAGGAGTGTATCCAGAGCATTACCTCCACCAGAGCACTAGGTGGCAGCCCCATGGGAGTTGGTGTTGGATACAGCCCTGTTGGGATCCGTGTGCGCCACAAGGGGGTGCTGCAACAGGATCTTCTGAGCCCTTATGGGCAGTTCTTCCTACACACCCGGAAGTGCTGATGGAAATAGGTCATCAATCACCTGGAGCACTTCTGGGTGCCTTATAAAAGGAGCCAACAGGCACTGCTAAGGGAGCCAGAGTCGGGAGGAGGGAGACGAAGCTTGACAGGAGGAGTGGAGAAAGAGGAAAAGAAAAGAAAAGTATTATGTTTCGGTGTGCTGTTCTTGACTGTGCTAGACGTGGGAAACAGAGGAAAGCGTTTCCCACAAGGTAAAAAGAAAAAAAAAATAAAACGTGTGTGCCTTGAACTTGGGTCCCACGCTTGTCTGTGTCGGGTTGAGGCGGCGCTGCCAGCCTGGTGGGCCACAATGTTTGCATTTATACATTCCTATGTACACAGTGTCCTCCATAATGTCTGGAACAATTCCACATGTCTCCTTGATTTCCCCCTCTGCACCACAGTTTAAAATGACAAATCAAACAATTCAGACATTGTGATTAAAGTGCATACTGCAGACTTTCATTTAAGGGGATTTGCAGACATTTTGGTCACACCACACTTTGACTACACAGTCCCTTTCTTCTCAGGGCACCATAATGTTTGTTACAATTGGCATCCCAGGTGTTTGTGATTCCTCAGGTGAGTTTCATGGCTTCATAAGATGCCTCGGCTTGCTTCTACCCTTTGGAGTCTGGAGTTGCCATTGTTCAACATGAGGACAAGAGCTGTGCCAGTGAAAGTCAAAGAAGCCATCAAAAACAAGAATAAAACCATTGGAGACTTCAGTAAAACCTTAGGATGACCAAAATCAACTGTCTGGAATATCATGAACAAGAAAGAACACACTGGTGGGCTCAGTAACCTTAAAGGGACTAGTAGGCCAATGAAGACCTACACTGCTGAGGACAGAAGAATCCTCAGTACGATAAAGAAAAAGCCCCCAACGCCTGACTGACAGATCAGAAACAGTCTTCAGGGGGCCGATGTGTGTGTGTCAGTGACGACTATCAGCAGAAGACTTCATGACCAGAAACACAGAGGACACACTGCAAGATGCAAGCCACAAAAACAGGATGGCCAGATTATAGTTTGTGAAGAAGGACTTAGTCAGCAGTTTAGTAAAATGGCCCCTTTTATTGGCTAACTAGAAAGATTACAATATGCAAGCTGTCGAGTCAACTCAGGCCTGTTCTTCAGGCAACATGTAGTTGGTTACAACGTGCCTGAAGAAGGGGCCTGAGTTGACTCGAAAGCTTGCATTTTGTAATCTTTCTAGTTAGCCAATAAAATGAGTCATTTTGCTTAACTTCTCACTACATCCATAATGGTTTACACGGTTCAACACCCTAGTACTGAAAAAGGAATTCAAAGAGCCTGCAGAATTCTGGGAAAAGGTCTTGTGGCCAGACGAGACAAAGATGAACCTCATCAGAGTGATGGCAAGAGGAAAGTGTGGAGACGACAAGGAACTGCCCGAGATCCTAAGCAGACCACCTCACCTGTTAGACATGGTGGTGCTGGGGGTGTTCTGGCTTGGGCATGTATGGCTGGCACAGATCCTGGCACACTTCTCTTCACTGATGATGGAACTGCTGACGGCAGACACACAATGAATTCTGAGGGGTGTAGAAACATCTGAGCTGCTCGAGTTCCAGTAAATGTCTCCAAACTCAGTTGTTGGCGTTTCATCCTACCACACAAGATAAGGAGCCAAACACACTGCTGAGACCACACAGGAGTTTATCAAAACTAAAAAACTGGAAAATTCTTGAATGGGCAAGCCAGTCACCCGATTTCAGTCCAACTGAGCAGGACTTCCACATGGTGAAGAGAAAACTTAAGGGGACAAGCTCACCGAAACAAGCAGGAGCTGAAGATGGCTGCATTAAAGGTTTGGCAGAGCAACACCAGAGAAGACCCTCAGCACCTGGTCATGCCAATGAATCGCAGACGTTAAGCATTATTTGTACACTAGCCATGTGCGCCCAACTACGTTGCGCGTATTAAAGTTGTCTGTGAAGGGCTCCCTGTTTAAACGCGGCTGCCAGTCGTGAACTGGGCCCTTCGTCGCACAGCATTATGATTTTTTTATAAGGGAAACAAAATTACAAAACAAAACCCTTGGACATTGATTCGATAGGAACGGCCTACTCGGAATCACTGTCCGAATAGTAATTATGTGGTGGTGGAGGAGCACTTCTGCTTCTCTCCGTTCACAGTCCATCTCGTTTTCACGATGCTGTCGTTTCCTCTCACGATCTCTTCTCAACCTTTCTCCAGTCTCGCAGGTTGCTTTGTGGCAATCCAAAGAGTAAGGCAATATACACAGAGCAATGGTTATAAAAGAGAGACACATAGGTATCCAGGCTCTTTAAAGCATAAATAGGAATCACTTCACTGACATGTGAGCAAGCCACGGTACAACTGTGAGACGCGCAGCACTCGCCGGCTACAACGTAACAATAATAATTTCCGGAACGTGCTGTTACGTTGTCGTTCATTTTACCCACTGTCTTTCTTTCATTCATATGTTACGTAGACACGTACCTTTTATCTTCGCCAATCTCATTCTCTAACCAGGCCTCACGAGCTAACCAGCGTAACACTGTCCACCACCCCTTTCGTTATTCCGGCACATTGTTGACATCCGTGAGTAACAACAACGTACTAAACTGGAAGGTGGTCTACGCATGCGTGGAATTCGCAGACAAACAAAGATCAAGATCCAAATGAAGATTATATATAAAGATTAGTTAATTTAAAGCACAACAATTTGTTTAGTTTGAATGTCTGTGTTTTGAGGTGTGACTGGAGTACTACAGTCTTCAGTAGTATAAGCCTGGAGGAGATTCTTAATGCAATGCCTATGTTTTAGCTGTCTCTCTACTGCCATCTAGTGCTGCTTCTTCTAATTCATTCGCGGACAAACAAAGATCAAGATCCAAATGAAGATTATATATAGAGACTGAGGAATTAAATGTGACAACGGCTTTAATTGACCTGCTATTTCTGTGTCCCAAACTTTATGGTGCCCTGTGTCTCAAACTCCACACAGAGCCATAGCAAGGTTTGGGGCAGCCACCCGTATAATTGGTATCCTGGCTGCAAAGTCGAAAAATGAATACGGCACTGATGTGTACAAAACCGAGTCCAAAACAGAACTGAGGGAATAGGGAAAAGGTGGAGGCTTTTAAAGGGGAAGACAGGAAGTGAGGTCAAAGGGGTCGGGCTCATGAGGGTCTTCAGCCATTGGTTCGAGCCCGGACGTGACATCAGAGGGGCCGGAGCCGGCAAGGTCTTCTTCCATAGGCTCGGACCCGGAAGTAACGTCAAGAGAGCCAGGTGGGATCTCCCGTGAATGGTGTGCAGGAAAGGGAGAAAAAGAGTCAGTGCACTCTGCCACATCCCGGTATGACTCAGAACTGCCCTTACTCAAGCCCTTTAGCTGCCTCCCATGCGCACGTGTGTGGCACCTGAAATGAGGGGACCATTTAATAAAAGAGTAAGTGCAAATCCCCTTAAATGGAAGTCTGCAGTGTGCACTTTAATCACAACGTCAGAATGGTTTGATTTGTAATTTTAAACTGTGGAGCAGAGGAGGAAATCAAGGAGACAGGTGTCTTTGTCCCAGACTTTACGGAGGGCACTGTACCTGTTTGACGGGTATCAATTCAGCCTAAAAAAAGTTGTTTCATTTTCACATTTCAGACCAGTTGGGGTTTTCAGAGAGGATTATTCAGTGTTTCAAAGCACATGAAAAAGTAAAGCTAACACGATTCAGTCTGTTGAGTAAACACACATTCATTTTACAGTACATTCAGGCGCTCCACCTGGTACAGGAACATTTATATTAATAAACAGCGGGTGAATGAGCAGCTCCTTCATTTTGTCGACAAAACAGAACCCTCGCTCTGCCTCAGTGCATCCATGCTAAACCCTCACACAGAAGGCAGTTTCAAAGATCTCGCTCTGCCTTTCATACATGTAACAAGTCATGTCCGCTTAATGCTGACCAGTTAGGACAGGGCACAAGGCAGGAGCAAACCCTGGACAGGTCACCAGTCAGTGGCATGGCGTAGTGGGGGCGGCAGGGGAGGCCCGCCCCGGGCGGCACTTTTAGGGGGCAGCAAAATTTCACAATAAATAATAATAATATCTTGTAAAAGTTTGAACCATACCTAAATAAGGGGGCGGCTGACACCCACGCTACGCCACTGGCGCCAGTCCATGGCAGGGCACACACACACCCAACCGCACACACTAGGGACAATCGAGTATCATCAATGCACCTAATCTGCATTAGAGGTTAGGTGCATTGGTTAGGTTAGGTGCAGGGGAGGAGACCGGAGCAACTGAATGAAACCCACACAGACACGGGGAGAACATGCAAACTCCACGCACGGAGGACACGGCACGTGAATCCGGTCTCTCATTTTTTTTTTTTTAATTTTATCTTTATTACGCCTTATACAATTTCTTTTATTGGGTGGCGCACGAAAAACTAAACCATCTCCGACTCCAACATCGACCCACGTTTCTTAGCCCGTACACGAAATGAAAGATATGCAATACAAAAATCCAAACGCAATTGTTTGAAGGAGCCACGTGCAATAAAATACATATTTTTCCTTGTCGTCATCCTTCAGTTCTTGGACACAAGTCATTCTGTATGGCTTCATTTGTAGTGAGTGCAACACATGTTGACAAGACCTGCGTGAAACATTCTCTTGTTTTGTCAATGTACGTGTCGATTTCCTAGGGCTTCTGGCCATCCGTTCCTGAATATCTGCTACAACCGCAGGTGTACAAACGGATGGGGCCCGATTCTTTTTGCAGTTTGTAACTAACCCAGTCTTATGCCACTTCTTCACCAACTCATGAATGCTGCTCTTTGCTGGTAGGTTTACGACAGGAAACTTCTGTGCGAAAATGTCCCGTGTTTCCTTAAAAGAACCCATACGCCTCCACTATTCCAACACTCTGTTGTAGAGAATACTTATTCCGGATGTCTTCCACGTATGTATGTACTCCTTACTAATGCACAGTGGGGCTGCTGACTCCGTCACGACAACGAGGCTCCGCGATCGCGACGGTACCCACCCGTATAATAGCTCAAGCCAGCCGGTCGGAGACGGTTCGGTTTTTCGTGCGCCACCCTATATTAGGAATTTGTTAGTTTTCTCATCTCCCCGTGTCTGCGTGGGTTTCCGCCGGGTATTCCGGTTTCCTCCCACAGTCCAAAGACATGCAGGTTAGGTGCATTGGTGATCGTAAATTGTCCCTAGTGTGTGCTTGGTGTATGGGTGTGTGTCCTGCGGTGGGCTGGCGCCCTGCCTGGGGTTTGTTTCCTGCCTTGCGCCCTGTGTTGGCTGGGATTGGCTCCAGCAGACCCCCGTGACCCTGTAGTTAGGATATAGCGGGTTGGATAATGGATGGATAGATGGATAGTTTTCTCATACCCCTTAGGGGCAGAGGTCAGAATGCAGGGTCCACCTTTGTACAGCGCCCCCTGGAGCAATTGCAGGGTTAAGGGCCTTGCTCAAGGGCCTAGCAGAATAGGATCTCTTTTAGCTGTAAGAGAGACTGCAACCGCCTGTAGTCGCTTCCCAGTGCAATTTGTCAGCACGCCGGAGCTGATCGGTCAGTGATGTACATTTGTTGAGCAGCTAGCTCATGACCACTGGCGCCCCCCTAGCGAATCAGCATCAGTGTCACTGGGATTCAGCCGTTGGACTAGACTAGCATCCTGGCATCAGCATTGGCCTCTGTGTGCAGGCAGTTCAAGTGCACTTGGCTCGGTGATCTACTGAATTTCATCAATGGCGTCAGTTGCACCTTGCACATATTGTTCCAATAGTTTTTTTAATAGGTTTTTACAGTTCATTGGCCGTGTGTGAAATGATCAGCATCCCGTACTTCTTCTGGACTGAAACCTAGGAAGTCTTCATCTTCGTCTTCTTCAACAGTAGTGGGGTTCTCTGTGATGGGACCTCCAAGGGCTTTAGTCCAACAATTTTGAATTGTTTCAGGCTTGATTGCTCCCCAGGCTGACTCAGACAAATACAGTGCTTCTTTAATTCTTACAGTCTTCAGGAACATAGGGACACTCTTATCTTCTTCAACCATGGACTATATCATCTCCCGTCTATAATTGGCCTTGAACACAGAAATGATGCCTTGATCTAGGGGCTGAATCTTGGACGTTGTATTCTTTGGAAGGCAATAAACAAAAATCTTGCCATCTCTGGACTTCAACGTCTCTGCAGGGGGGTGGGCTGGACAGTTGTCTAGAAGTAGGCATGCTCGTGGTTCCATTCCCTTGCTTCTAAGGTGCCTACGGACATCAGGGATGAACGTCTGGTGAAACCACTTCTCAAAAATTGCTGCTGTCATCCAGGCATTCTTGCTGTGATCGTAGTCCAGTGGTAATGATGACATGTTCATGTTGTGGAAACATCTTGGGGATCCAAACTTGCCAATACAAAGAGGTGTTAACTTGTGATGACCCATCCAGTTACAACAAAATAACATTGTCACCCTGTCTTTGATCTGTTTATAACCTTCTTTGCTGGTCTTGTCTTTCTTCATGGCTAAAGTCCTATCAGGCAGTCTTTTGTAGTAAAGGCCCGTTTCGTCAGCGTTGTAAATCATCTCTTCTGTTAGCTGCTGTTCTTCTATGAATTGTTGAAATTTGAGAATGAACTCTTCTGCTGCTACAGTGTCTGCTAATTTAATCTCGCCATTGATCTTTACTTGTGAAATGCCGTGTCGCTGTTTCCACCTTTTCAACCAGCCACTCGAAACTGTAAACTCAGGATCTGCATCAGGACCATGAATTTCCTTGTATAATTTTTCTGCCTGTGCTTGGATGACTGGACCAGAAATAGGGATACCATTGTTTCTAGCCTCACAAAATGCATTAAAAGTTGCTTTGTCTAATTCTGGATCTTTTGCTGTTCTGGCTCTCTTGCGTCTTAAACCACCTTCATCAAGCTCATCAAGAAGTGTTCTTAATTTGTTTTCATCTTTGATCCATCTGCGTAGTGTTGACTCAGGTACCCCTAACTCTATCTCTTTACTTTAATGCGAGTTTCGGGTTTCGTATTCTTTCGATGACATCCAGCTTTTGCTGAACATCATATGAAGCGTGTTTACATTTATAACTCATGGTGTAAAAATTTTTAAAGCAAATATGATGTGCTCGCTATAGATTCAGAAACTGAAGTGATTTACGTTGGGTTTGTGACTCATATTTATACAATTTCAAGTTTTATCAGATTATCGAATTAAAAATACTTTAAATATGAGTCAATTTTTTGCGGATTTACCGCGGATTAACTTTGTAGCATTGTAAGGTGTGAATCGGTTACAATGGCGGCCTCCATAATGCTGACACTCAGCGTGGATAAAACAGCTTAACTCTTTCAGGGCGGATGTCGACTTTTGTTGAAATTCGGGGGTAGAGGAGGGTAATCAGCTGTAAATCAGTTGAGACAAAACTCGCCGTTGCGTTTTAGTTCGACTCTTTTTGCTACAAGGAAAGTTATTTTTTGTTGATTTGACCACGATTCCATGTGCGTCAGTGAGTAATGAAGAGCCAGTAACCTCTAAAGTGGCATCGAGATCTGGTGAGAGACCAAAATGAATGTGCAAAGCGAAATACTCTGTGGATGACGTTTTGCGTATTATCTCTGTATCAGACTCGGGATTTGTCAGACTCCGATTTCACTGCAAATGATCTGGAGATCGAAAACAAAAGTGAGGTACCAGCATCAACTGATCACAGTGCTGAACATGCTCATGTAGCTGATGCACCTGGGAGGACTGCCAATTACAATGACAAGAGGTACAAACCAGATTGTGTCACACTGCGACTGCCACCGCTGTACAAAGACAGCCAGGCTGGCCTGCCGTGTATTCCTGCTTGCTATCACGCTGCCCCACACAGCCGCTGCTGCTGGCAGAGACGCCAAAACAAGTGCAGCAACAGACATTTTATGTGTGAAACCTTTTGTGCTTTGCAGAAAACTGAGATTTTTGGAAAAAATATTCAGCCCTCAAAGAGTTAATATTTGAATTCCATTGTAAGTTATTTTATTGTTTATTGATAAATAAAAGACTAATCTTCTATAAATACCTCTTTGAAGTTATAAGCCAGCATTTAAATATTTAATCCGCGATAGTGCATAGCATGTCAATCACGGACATTCGAAATGGCAAAATGACAGCTGTCAACACCTGTCTCGAGTGTTTGAGAGGCCATGTTTAGGTCCGTACGATCCATAGTGTCAAAAAATTGGGATCCAAGCTTTTTGCGCAGCTTAAGCGAATTCGTGGATTACTGGCCCGCGGCTTAATGGCCCTACATTGTATATGGTATTTGGAAATTGCCTTGTCACATGACCTTTGGGGGGGGGGGGGGTCAAAGCACAGGGTCAGCCATTGTAGAGTACCTGTGGAGCAATTTTCAGCTTTGCTCAAGGACCCA
This sequence comes from Erpetoichthys calabaricus, assembly GCF_900747795.2. Classification (NCBI taxonomy): domain Eukaryota; kingdom Metazoa; phylum Chordata; class Cladistia; order Polypteriformes; family Polypteridae; genus Erpetoichthys; species Erpetoichthys calabaricus. The sequence continues at coordinate 185,912,879 of NC_041401.2, forward strand.
ACGGAGTAGGATCCCTTCTGGCAGTAACAGGATTTGAACCAACAACCGTCCAGATACCAGCACTGATCCTCAGCCTGAGAGCCACCACTCCACCTTAATATAACACCAGTAACTGGAAGTTATTATTTTTTTTTTATGGATGTTGTAATATCGTTTGCTGTTGTGTCCATAGTATCAGAAACTTTGTTATATTTGTTTGCTATAAAAATATGAAATTAAAAATATCACTACATGGGCTAAGTAACAGATTTAAAAAATATATGTTACCGGCAATGTATGAAAGGCGGGCATTGTGTAGAATTCCTAGGCAATATATAGAATGCCTGGTGTTTTTGGGCAAAGTATGAAATATCTGAATTATTTTAATATTATATATACTTTCCTTAGGCATTATGTGTAATACCTAGGCATTATTTAGAATGACAAATGCTATTTAGGCAAATTATTAAAAGAGAGTCATGAAAAGGCTTTGATTGAAAAGACGTATATGAAAATGAAAGAAATACAAAATAAAGTGTAGGACTATCTTATTGAGGGTGGCACGGTGGTAACGCTTCTGCCTCGCAAGTAAGGAGGCCAGGGTGCGCTTCCCGGGTCCTCCCTGCGTGGAGTTTGCATGTTCTCCCTGTGTCTACGTGGGTTTCCTCCCACAGTCCAAAGACATGCAGGTTAGGTGCATTGGTGATTCTAAATTGTGTGGGTGTGTGCCCTGCGGTGGGCTGGCACCCTGCCCGGGATTTGTTCCTGCCTTGCACTCTGGGATTGGCTCCAGCAGACCCCCCGTGACTTTGTGTTAGGATATAACAGGTTGGATAATGACTGACTAGACGTTCTTATTGAAGAAAACAAGAGAAAATAAAATATGAACCTACTTGTTTCCACGTGACATTAGAAACGTCATTAGCGTGAGTCTTTTGGCATTGCACACAATGCCTAGGAAATGTGTGACATATTAATTGTTTCATATTTTGCCGTCCAATTTTCAGCATTCTATATATTGCCTAGGCATTCGATACAATGCCTGCCTTTCATACATTGCCGGTAACATACTGTATATATTCTTGAGCTGAATATTCTGTCATTCTAAGACCGGGACCTACCCTGGCATTGTTGGGCATAAGGCAAGAAACAGCCCCTCGCAGTATTAACACAATATGTTAATAGTGAAGTTAAATGTTATTACTGGCAGAAATGACATGCTTGTAATATTTTATTTCCTTAAAGTTATTTATGAAGTTTAGTTTGCAGTTGTGTTAACTTTCCCAGTCGTTAGTTGGCATCTATTGTAACAGTTTAGTAATAACAACGGGTTTACATCTCATTAAATAAAGGAAATAAAAGCCAGAATAATACAGTTGTGTTTCATTACTAATTGCCAAATGAAACCCTTACTTGTTCCTACCTACTTTCACCTGATCTATCTGAGCGTCTAAATGCAGTGTGTAGCTTAAAAAGTAACATTAATTTGTCATGACAATTATGCTAAACATAAACAAAGACATAATTACATAGTAATGTGGCCTCCTTTTTAGCTTACTCATTAGATTATTGAAAAGCTCTCAAGCAACAATTTAAACTAATGAATGAAACAACAATGGTGAACCAGGGGAGCACAAGTCCAGCAGACCCTCAAGTGCTCACAGTGCTGGACTTGATCTTCAGGAAGTACCTCAAAACACTCGACCTCAACTTATTACACAACTGGCTCAGGAAGTTCACTGCATTTGACTCGATCCACGCCCCTGCCCGATTTGTGCCAGGCATACGTTCTGTTCTCATGTAGGCATACACTACAATTACAGCACATTTTATGGTGCTGCTCGATACATCTAGTGCACACTGAAATTTTTTACAGTGTGACGGGTGCCCACGGCCATTATCCCACTGGGACGCCAGCTGGATAGAAGAAGGTGGCGCAGTGGTAGTGCTGCTGCTTTGCAGTAAGGAGATTGTGGGTTCGTTTCCCAGGTCCTCCCTGTGTGGAGAGCGCTTTGAGTAGCGAGAAAAGCGCTATATAAATGTAAAGAATTATTATTATTTATTATTACCTGGGGGAAGAGAGCATCCACAAGACAGTACATTTCCCGAGACGCTAGAGGGCAGCCCTCCTGTGTGGCTGTGGTACCACGGGTTCCTGCAGGGCATGCTGGGAGTTGGAGTTTGGTAGGACTGTTCTTTACATGTACTTACAGTGAGCTGATCTCTGGATTATTCAGTCTCCATCATTTCACTACATTGGTTGCCGTTTCCTATGGAATTTGTTATGGACTTCGTCATGTGTGGGTTTTGTTAGTTGTTTGTTGTTTCTGAGCTCATGTTTATTGTCTATTCACCAGAAAGGGAACTGGGGTGGGATTGTTTAAGTTTGTGTAATTAGACTTCATTTATTATAGTTTAATACATTCTTCAATTTCTGTTTTATTGCGGTTTGCTTTTTTGACTCTGTGAGGGAGTGTGCGTGAGCTGGGCCAAGGCTGGGTGCGTTCCTGGGGTCCCAACCAAAAATAAATAAATAAATCACCCTCAACAGGTGGTGTGAATTTTAGCTGGGTTCTTTTCAGACCCCTAACCTGTCAAAAACCAAAGCTTCTTGTGCTCCCAGCCTGCCAGTCTGTTCACCTTGCCATCTCTGTACAGCTTGGCTCACTGTCGCTAACACCCACCAGGTCAGTTTGCAACCTTGGGGTGGCGATTAATGAGCAGCTATCTTCTTCTGACCACATTTCTACGATTTCTCATTCATGCAGACTTGCACTGTACAACATCCGTAAGATCAGACCAGTGACGTGCGGAGAGGTTCACGGCTGGTTAGTCCGATTTACAAATACAGTGGACCCTTGACTTACGAACTCAATTTGTTCACGAGGGCTGGTTGTAACTCAAGTTGGTTGTAAGTCAAGACTATTTTTCCCATAAGAAATAATGGAAATTCCCTTAATGTGTTCCGAACCTCCCACAGCAACACTTACTTAACTTTTTTTAATAAAAAAAGGTTGTATAATGTGCATAATTTACCAAAAACACCAATAATTTTTCTAATGTACTAACCAAAAAGTTATAAAAAGTTCCTAGCCTACCAGAAACAACAATTTCATACTGTACTCACCATTTAAGTTGACATCTTTGGGTTGCAGGAAGGGAGGAGGAGGAGAATGAAATGGAAGGTGGTTATTGTTTGGAAGGAGCCTCCTTATACAAATCTTTTCTTTGTAAAATTGTCGAGATGGTGGATTTCGACATGCTGTACATATTAGCGAGATCGGTCACATGAACGCCACTGTCATATTTCCACACAATTTCCTTCTTCGTTTCGATTGTGATCGCTTTCTTTACCTTCGTCACCTTCCTTAGCAATTATCGAAATAAATTATATAAATCACTGCACTGACCAAAATTACGTCCACAAACACATGCATCTGGGCTCCGACTGACGCTTACAAATGCTCTCGGCTGTTTGTTTACAATCGCACAAGTGGATACACGTGACTGCATTCAGGTCGTAATGCAAGATGTTGGTCGTAATTCAAAACAAAAATTTTGGTCGTAAAGCAAGTTGTTCGCATGTCAGGCCGGTCGTATATCAAGGGTCGACTGTATATGAACCCAAAGAGTTGCTTATTCACTATTCAATTGGCAGCCTGCACACTGACTACTGGTTATGTTTCATATCTCATCAGCATTCTTTACACACACACAGGTAAGGGACACGTTTGGCTAAGAAAGAACGTTACATTTATAATGGCGAGAGAGAGAGAGAGAGCAGAAAGAGCGCATTTGCTCCTCACCCTCCATGTGTTCTAAATTTGCTGTTGCAATTTCACAATTCCTACTCCTTCAATACAAATGTAAGTATAGAGTGGTAGTACAAAAAAAATGGATTTCAATTTTGTCCTTAATTGAAATATTTAATTGCTTTTAAAAGCTTTTAATTCTGATGCTTTATTCAATTTTAATACAGAATGTCCAACCAAAGAATAACAAGAAAAACAAAAGAATATTTAAGGTCAAAAGAGCTGAGCTGGGCTGCGGTGGGTTGGCACCCTGCCCAGGATTGGTTCCTGCCTTGTGCCCTGTGTTGGCTGGGATTGGCTCCAGCAGACCCCCGTGACCCTGTAGTTAGGATTCAGCGGGTTGGAAAATGGATGGAGCTGAGCTGGGTAGAAGGGTAGCAATGTGTCTGGGAGAGTGGAGGATTGTGTATTTGTAATTATTGATTTATTATTGAGTATTGTGGAGTAGATGGTGCTTTGTGCACATTTATTATTATTAATAAAGTCATTTTGGACATTTATCTGGTGTCTGACGTAAAGTCTGAGGGATCAAGGGAGCGATAGCACCCCTATCTGTCACAATACAAAAATACCGATGGTACAGTAGACAATAGACCAGTGTTCTTGATTATATTAGTGCCAGATAGAACTCGTGATCATGTACAGTTAGGTCCATAAATATTTGGACAGAGACCACTTTTTTCTAATTTTGGTTCTGTACATTACCACAATGAATTTTAAATGAAACAACTCCGATGCAGTTGAAGTGCATACTTTCAGCTTTAATTCAGTGGGGTGAACAAAACGATTACATAAAAATGTGAGGCAACTAAAGCATTTTTTGAACACAATCCCTTCATTTCAGGGGCTCAAAAGTAACTGGACAATTAACTCAAAGGCTATTTCATGGGCAGGTGTGGTCAAGTCCGTCGTTACGTCCTTATCAATGAAGCAGATAAAAGGCCCGGAGTTGATTTGAGGTGTGGTGCTTGCATGTGGAAGATTTTGCTGTGAACAGACAACATGTGGTCAAAGGAGCTCTCCATGCAGGTGAAAGAAGCCATCCTTAAGCTGCGAAAACAGAAAAAACCCATACGGGAAATTGCTACAATATTACGAGTGGCAAAATCTACAGTTTGGTACATCCTGAGAAAGAAAGCAAGCACTGGTGAACTCAGCAACGCAAAAAGACCTGGACGTCCACGGAAGACAACAGTGGTGGATGATCGCAGAATCATTTCCATGGTGAAGAGAAGCCCATTCACAACAGCCAACAAAGTGAACAACACTCTCCAGGGGGTAGGCGTATCGATATCCAAGTCTACCATAAAGAGAAAACTGCATGAAAGTAAATCCAGAGGGTGCACTGCAAGGTGCAAGCCACTCATAAGCCTCAAGAACAGAAAGGCTAGATTGGACTTTGCTAAAGAGCATCTAAAAAAGCCAGCACAGTTCTGGAAAAACATTCTTTGGACAGATGAAACCAAGATCAACTTCTACCAGAATGATGACAAGAAAAAAGTATGGAGAAGGCGTGGAACAGCTCATTATCCAAAGCATAGCACATCATCTGTAAAACACGGTGGAGGGAGGCAGTGTGATGGCTTGGGCGTGCATGGCTGCCAGTGGCACTGGGACACTAGTGTTTATTGATGATGTGACACAGGACAGAAGCAGCCGAATGAATTCTGAGGTGTTCAGAGACATACTGTCTGCTCAAATCAGCTAAATACAGCAGTCAAATTGTTTCATGATACAGATGGACAATGACCCAAAACATACAGCCAAAGCAACCCAGGAGTTTATTAAAGCAAAGAAGTGGAAAATTCTTGAATGGCCAAGTCAGTCATCTGATCTTAACCCAACTGAGCAGGCATTTCACTTGTGGAAGACTAAACTTCAGACAGAAAGGCCCACAAACAAACAGCAACTGAAAGCCGCTGCAGTAAAGGCCTGGCAGAGCATTAAAAAGGAGGAAACCCAACATCTGGTGATGTCCAGGAGTTCAAGACTTCAGGCTGTCATTGCCAGCAAAGGGTTTTCAACCAAGTATTAGAAATGAACATTTGATTTCCAGTTATTTAATTTGTCCAATTACTTTTGAGCCTCTGAAATGAAGAAGGGATTGTGTTCAACAAATGCTTTAGTTGCCTCACATTTTTGTGCAATCGTTTTGTTCACCCCACTGAATTAAAGCTGAAAGTCTGCACTTCAACTGCATCGGAGTTGTTTCATTTAAAATTCATTGTGGTAACGTACAGAACCAAAACTAGAAAAAAGTTGTCTCTGTCCAAATATTTATGGACCTAACTGTATACACAGACTAATGATAATGCGGCTAGTCGACGGAAAAGATAGCCTACATGCATAATTATAGCAGAGCAGACGGAGGGACGGAGCGATTATGACTAACAAACCACCCACTGTCGAGTCGCTTTGTGGAATGGTTTTTATCTTCCCAGCTTCCACTGTTTATAGCGTGATCGATTTGTTGCGCAGACGCTTGGAGGCAGGCGAGGTGCATGATCCCACTGGGACCCCACCCACCACTCCGTCACCTCAATTCTCAGTAGCATAGCGTGGGTGTCAGCCGCCCGGGGCGGTGGAAAATTCCGCCGCCCCCTTATTTAGGTATGGTTCAAATTTTTACAAGATATTATTATTATTTATTGTGAAATTTTGCCGCCCGGGGCGGGCCACCCCTGCCACCCCCACTACGCTACGCCACTGTCAATTCTGCCTGTCGTCGTCACTGTTTCCTCTTTGCTCGCGCGTAACCACATTGATAATTCCGCCACCAGAGAAAATGTGAACTTCTGAAATATATGGACCTGTAAGTTGTAGGCTATTTGGTTAAAAAAAAAGCTCCTGGCGGGGCCCCCCTTGGCAGTGGGGGTCCTAGGCGGTCACCTAGTTTTCCTATGCCTAAGAACGGTCCTGCTGGCCTATAGAGTATTCAATGGGTCAGCACCCCAGTATATGGAGACGGGGGTGAGGTGCTATACGCCTGCTCGCCCACTCAGATTTTCCAGTGTCTGGTGATGCCACCTCTGCGTGGTATCAAGTCTCAGTCCAGACTCTTTTCCTGTGTAGTTCCGAGTTGTTGGAATGAGGTGCCCACTTCCATCCGAACTGCTGACTCCCTCGATGTATTTAAGAAGCAACTAAAGACTCATCTGTTCTGTGAATATCTGTCCTACGGACAGGAAAAAGATCCTTTGCACTGTGATCCTTTATATTGTTGGTTCATTTGTTGTTTCACTGCTTTATCGATTATAATCCACGATTGTATACTTATTAGTTATTACATCTTTTCACGTGCGGCAATCAACTTTTTGCTACCTGTCCTACTACACTTGCTGAGCAAACAGGCCCCAGCCTAATATTACTTAATTATGGTTACCTCTTTTGTAAGTCGCTTTGGATAAAAGCGTCTGCAAAGCAAATAAATGTAAATGTTTTCATTATAAACATGTAGGTCATATAGTTGAACAAAATATCAATAGAGCTGTGATACATTTGATCAGAACCACAGTGTTTGGTTTCCCTTCACTCCTCCTTAATTAGCCTCAGGTATAACCATCATCAGGAAACATCCTCTTTCGTGGTATCGTAAAAGTCAAATGTCATCATCTTTCAAAGTAAATCTCAAAGGATTTATTTGTTTAATAAAGATAAGTTGACCTCAATATGATCCTGAGTTAAAAGAAGCTATCAGGTAATGTTGTAAAATAACACACAGCCGTGCAGGAGTACAGATTGGTTGGGCAGCATTGTGAAATGTAATCAGAGATACAAAGGTGTGCATGTGTGGTGCCAGTCAAACAGGGGGTCCAATCAAGAAGCAGCAGACCCTATGGGTCTCCTTCCGGTCATTGGATACCATTCTTAATTCCAAAGATGGTCAAGTTAGGTTAATTGATGATGTTAAACTTGACTAATTTATTTAACTTTATTAAACCTGTCATCTTCCAATAGGTGCTTTAACGTGAAAGGAAGATGGTAGTAGAAAATAAAACATACAAACTATCCACCTTAACAAAGGGATAAGTGTCTGTCTGTGTGACCTTTCTGATGCTATGTCTCTGTCATGTCACAAGATGGCACATCACAAATATTTTTAGTAATAAAATGCATTGCATTTGTAATTCCAGCAGATGGCACATAACAAACATTAACACTTCATTTATGAATCCCATACTAAATGGCATATAACAGAAACATATGCATTGACTTTGCTATTCCAAAAGATGGTGCATCACAAACATTAAAACTGCTTTTATGCATCCCATATCAAATGGCATATAACAGAGACATAGGCACTGACTTTTCTATTCCAACAGATGGCACATCACAAACATTAACACTGCTTTTATGAATCCATTGCCAAATGGCATATAACAGAGACATATGCATTGAATTTTCCATTCCAACAGATGGTGCATCACAAACATTAACACTTCATTTATGAATCCCATACTAAATGGCATATAACAGAGATATATGCATTGACTTTGCTATTCCAAAAGATGGTGCATCACAAACATTAAAACTGCTTTTATGCATCCCATACCAAATGGCATATAACAGAGATATAGGCACAGACTTTTTCCATTCCAACAGATGGCGCATCACAAACATTAACACTGCTTTTATGAATCCATTGCCAAATGGAATATAACAGAGACATATGCATTGGCTCTGTCATTCCAAAAGATGGCACATCACAAACATTAACACTGCTTTTATGAATCCCATACCAAATGGCATATAACAGAGACATATGCATTGACTTTTCCATTCCAACAGATGGCGCATCACAAACAGTAACACTTCGTTTATGAATCTCATACTAAATGGCATATAACAGATACATATGCATTGATTTTGCTATTCCAAAAGATGGTGTATCACAAACATTAACACTGCTTCTATGCATCCCATACCAAATGGCATATAACAGAGACATAAGCATTGACTTTGTCATTCCAACAGTTGGCACATCACAATTTTTTTTCCACAAATCCCATACCAGATAGCATACAACAGAAACATATACACTGTATGGTGTATGTCAAATGCTAAAATTGAGGTCTATGTTGATTATTTGGATTTCAACCCATCTTAGACGGGTAGCACAGCTAGTAATATATTAAAAGCACAAAAAGAGAGAATACAAATAAATACAAGTTAAACAGTATTCAATACAAGGTGGAGCCAGTCATTTTTAACCCTTAGAATCTGGTAGGACAGCTTTTGGGCTAAATGCATAGTGGTATATAGCCAAATGGCCGGTATAATGGCCCACCTATCTACCGTCTTGACCCTACTAGCCTGAATAAAGGCCTACAGATCTTCAATCTTCTATTCTGCAGAGGGAGGAAGAGAGAAGGCAATTGGCACTCAGGGCCAACCCCTGACTGGGTGGGTAACTATCATCACCAGAGCCCCTTAAGTGGTCTCCCAAGTGCTTGTGTATGATAAGTGTTACCCATATTTTTTATCATAATATTAAATTACACCATCCTCATGGCATCACCCTATCCTTGGTAATGTTTTTCAGAAGGACAGAAGGTGAGAGTCTGTGATTATCTTTGTGTATTTTTATTTGAACTTTTATTTGAACCTGGAATTGTGTTGGGTATCATTATGTCTGAAGTTTGGGGCTCGGTGGTTAGAAAAACTCACAGTAAAGTGTAAATCACAGACTCTTGTATGCTCCATTTATCCGACAAATAAATAAATAAATCCCACCAACTCTCGTGCAGTGTAGCACATCTGAAACAACGCTCTCAATGTGGCCTCTTTCAAGAGCTGGGGGGGCCTTTGAATTGGAGCTCAACGAGGACATGCAAAGTGGACACTCAAAGGACAAAAGGTTTTGATAAGCAAAAGCGATGGAGAGACACTTGAGTGAACAGGGAGCAAATGTCACCGAAATTTATAAGCAGTTTTACGCTGAACAGATTGAAATTGGGCCTGCAGAACGCCGAGAGCCGGTGCATTCTGTCATCTCTAAAGAACTCTCATATATTTGATTTACCCCACTGACATGTTATTACATATCAGGGATTCTGATCATTTAAAACACACACACACACGCACGCACACGCACACACACCCACACACACATTTTGGGATTTTATCACAGAGATCTTGTAGTCTACTTTCCAATTCTCCTGGGAAATAACATTAACTATTTTCTATTTAAATTTCTGACAAGAAATATTATCTCTCAAAGAACAGGAGGCCTCGTGATTACCAGGACATGGACTGCAGAAGATTAAAAAAAGATGGCTAAGAAATGCTTTACACCGCTGTATCAGCCTTTTTTCCTGTTTTTTATCTGAAATCAACAGCTCAATTTGATAACGTTTTAGCCTAACGTGTTAAATGGTGGGATCAAAATAAAAAATGTCTAGGAAAGGGCAAGCGTCACAATCGGCGCTCATTCCTGCTACGACCAGAAACATGCAGTTTTGAAGATGGCAGACCAGATAGAGAGGACAGATAAGCAGACAGAGGAGTGGACGGTCAGGTACACAGAAGAATAGGTGGATGGAAGGATGAATGGATGGTGTAACCAAAAGGGGGCACCACTGAGCCCCCAAACTACGGACAGATATATCCGACACAATTCCAGCTTCAATAATCTGCTCCATCTTATATCTCGGAGTGCCTCGCACCTTACACTCCAAATTGTAACCTTAGATCTTCAAATTAGGGTCTGCTTAGAATTCCAAGAGCTAAACTTAACAGAAGGGGCGAGGCGGCCTTCTGCTGTTAGGCACCTAAAATCTGGAATAGCTGACCGATAGAAATTCATCAGGCTAATATGGTGGAGCACACTGATGAAAACTCATTATTTTAACATGGCTTTCTCAGAGTTTCATTTTCATTTAATCCTGATGCTCTGTATTTAATTATCATTATCATTCCTGGTGGCTCCGTAATCCATACTAACCCCTACTTTCTCTTCTGTTCTTTTTCTGGTTTTCTGTGGTGGTGATCTGCACCACCACCACCACCTGATCAGAGCACCGTGATGTCCCTACATTGATGGATGAAAAGCCAGAAGTCCACATGACCAACATCATCAAGTTCTTCCATGAGAATCCTGAATACCATGAGGACTGATTGAGGTCATTTATGTTAGGTAGAATGCCTAGAGGGGGCTCGGGGGTCTCGTGGTCTTGGAACCCCCTGCAGATTTTTTTTTTCTCCAGCCGTCTGGAGTTTTATTTTTGCTTTTTCTGTCCTCCCTGGTCATCGGACCTTACTTTTCTCCTATGTGAATTAGTGTTCCCTAATTCTATTTTCTTACCTAGTTTGTCTTTTTTCTCTTTCTTCATCATGTAAAGCACGTTGAGCTCAATCATTTGTATAAAAATGTGCAATAGAAATACAAGGGTTGTCTGAGTTCTGCGCTGAATCTTATCGTTTGTCGAGTATCAGCCTGTCGAAACCTGTTCTGCTGTGTAGAGGGATTATTCAAGTGGTTGCATGTTTTTGTTCAGATGTTTTCCTCCCTCTCTTCCTTCAGAATGAACAGGAGAAGCAAACAAACTGAGAGTGCGCAGCTGGCGCTAGCGGCAAAGCTCCCGACTCCGTGCGTGCGTGACTTTCGAGTGATGATTTTTTATGACTTTTCTGATGGTTTAACAGCTAAAGAGTGCTGCCAAAAACTTTCTCGCATCTTCAAGAAGAATGCTCCAAAGAAGACAATGGTTTTTAACTCTTTTAGGGTGGATGTCGACTTTTGTCGACAGGAGGGGTTGAAGGCGAATGTCGACAAAAGTCGACATCCAGGGATAGGGGGCGACAATCAGCTGTTAATGGCGACAAATCTCACTGTCACGTCACAGGCATTCCCTCTGTGCTTGGAGGAATGCTAGACTCATTGACTCGGCAACTAAACCTTGCGTGTGCGTGAGTTGCGAAATGTAAACAATGGCAAGATGGCACCGACATGTGAAAAGGCAGCGAAGCAAGTGCAGAAAAGAAAACACTCAGCAGACAATGTTTTGCGCATTATCGCGGAGTCGGACTATTGATTTTTCAGAATCGGATTTTATTGGCAGTGATCAGGAGATCGAGCAAGAGAGTGAGAAGCAGGCATCAGCTGATCAGACACCAGCCGATGCCGCGCCAGCGGATCTGCTGCCAGTTGAGTGCCTTCGCACAGCCGATGCATCTACGGCAAGGTTCGCATGGGATAAATACACAGACATTGATCCGTTGAGAGCCGATCTGGCTACCGGAGTTTACAAGACGGCATGGCTTGCTGTTGGACACGACAGATCACCAGCTGCTGTACTTCAGGCTGCTCTCTCCTGATGCTGCTTTTCAGCTACTGTCAGACGAGACAAACAGGTAGGCAGAGATTTTTTTTGAATCGAGGGCTGCGTTTGCATCGCATTCTCATTTTTCAAAGTGGAAACCCACAACGAAAGACGAGATGAAGCGCGCTGTGGCATTACAAATAGAGATGGGACAGAACTGGTGATATAACTTCAGGGAGCATTGGTCCAAACGTGTTTTGTCCCCTGGTGGCTTAGGTACGTGCTGCTGCAAAGTTTTATTCACTTCTGTAATAAACAGAAGCAAATCCCATGGGGTGAGCCAGGCTATAATACCATACATAAAGTTCATAAAGTTTCAGAAGATGAAAAGAGGTGACAAAACGGTTTTCATGCAGGCAGAAAACTTGGTGGCAGTGGCATGGCACGATGGCAAATGGGTGACTTGTCTCTCTACAGTACACACTAACAATATATGTGAGAAAGTGCAGCAACAGACAATTGAAAAATAGGCACCAAAGCAACACGTATTGTAAGGAGTGCAATGTGGCAATGACTGAAATTGGCTGCTTTGAGCGAGATCAGACTTTGCTGTGTAAAATGTATGTGATATGTATGTGAAATCATAGAGTATGCAGGCTTATACAACATGCAAGACAGTAACATTTGTCAAAAGGAAATATTTTTTGTTGATTTGATATGTTAAACAATTGATTTGTGTTCTTTTTTAAAAAATGTTAGTTTTTGGAAAAATATTCAGCCCTGGGAGAAAAGAAACAAAAAAAAAAATTAGCCCTAAAAGAGCTAAGTGGTTCCAGCGCTTCAGCACAGGCCACTTCAACTTTGACGATGAAGAACGTGAACCGAAACAGCAAAGTTCGACTGATGGCACAAATGCTGATCGTGTGAAGGAGTTCCTGGAAGAAAATGGTCGTGTGACCATCAGGAAAATTGCCCTGGAACTTGGGATGACCCGGTATGCTGTCGACACCATCATTCGACGAGATCTTGGCTTTACAAAGAAATGTGCCCGATGGGTTCCAAGGCTGCTGACTGTGTGGAACAAAAGCAAACTCGCGTGGAATGGTGCAAGTTTTTCCTTGACAAGTTCAACAATGGCCAATCGATCTTGCACCATGTGACTTTTGGCTCGTTCCCGAAGGTGACAGAACCCCTGCGAGGCCACAACTTCGAAACTCGAGAGGAACTGATTGCAGCTGTCAAAGAACAGCTGGACAACCTCCCAAAGACAGCCTTTCGCGAGTGTTTTGCTGCGCGGGTCAGAAGAGCCCAAAAGTGCATTGATGTTGGCGGTGAATACTTGGAAAAAGTTTAAAAAGGATCGAAGTACATGTGAAAAATAGAAAAAAAAATCCCTGGCTACTTATTTTGAGTGATTCTGCGCGGAACCCAGACAACCCTCGTAAATGTTGTTCAAATAAAGGATTTTAATTGACAAAAGTAACACCTTCTTTATACAAAACACCAGCAAAACACACCATACACAATTCTTCAGGAATGGTAACTGAGGGGTTCTGGAATGGCCAAGTCAAATCTCACATTTGAATCCCATCAATGGGGTCGCCTGCACACAAGACACCCCTTAAACCAGCACATCCCGAACTCGGACCTGGAGACCCCCGGAGGCCTGCAGGTTTTTTGTTCCAACCGGCTTCTGTTTTTAATTGGACTGCTATCCTAATTAAGTGAGCTGATATTCACTGGTTTACAAAAAAATATTTTTTGTTTGCTACTAGGAACTTCCGAGCAGCTCTTTATTAAGTTTTTCACACTGGTTTCATATATGAAATCGGAATTAAGCTAGCGAGTCAGGTTTTTGAGACACACATCAACTGACGTTTTGACACATTTGAATATCAATGTAATATATCAACATGATATCTGGAGTTTGGACTGTGTCCCACCAAAATTGTTTTGATGTGTTTATTCAGAAAACAAACCAGAAGACGACACCAGAGACACGTTAAAGTATATTTATGTCAATTTACCTCAATATAAAAGCGAGGTCAGCGTGCCCAAAAATGTTGGAGGCCCTCGCTTTTGCGCTTGTACTGCACATCCATCTCTCTTTGCAAGAACCAACAGCAGTCTCCCATCATGCTCGGAGTTAATTTTCCCCAATATCAGTTTTCCATCACCTTTATATCTTGATGAAATCTTTCCCTACACTCATTGCTGACATCACCCAGATCTGGTGGAAAAAAGTCGAGACGAGAATGTAAAAAATGCAACTTCAGTAAAATTCAGGCTCCCATAAGCTGATACGCTTTCAGCAGGTTCTCCATAAGCTCAGCATTATTCTCTGCTCTGTGACTGTCAAGAAAATTCTGGACAACCTGCACGAATGAGGGTGCTGATTCAGTGGGCTTCAGTTTCCTTTTTGAACTCCTCATCAAGCATCAGTTCACGGATTTCAGGGCCAACAAAAACACCTTCCTTCATTTTGGCTTCACTTTTCTCGAAACCAAACTTATTTCTTAAAAGTTGAAAATCATCGCCGTTTCTGTCCATTGCCTTCACAAAATTTTCAAAGTAATGGTGAACCGAACGGATGAAATGTCCTGAAATGTAATGTTATGTTTAACAGTAAAACCTCAGCCTACTGCACCGTCACGACTGAGTTGTGTCATTATGCTTTAGAGTCGTATAAGACCTGGTAATCAGTAATAAATGTTTTTTTCTGCTAATTAAAAATTAATAATTTTTAAATCAAATTAATAATGACAAGGTAAACAAGTCAGGCGTGTGGCAAATTCTTTTATCTCAATGGTATCCCTAGTGGAATTACCGGCGTTTATCAAAATGGTTATCCGCCTTTACTGTCCAGTCACCCTAGTTGTCCAAGACCTGGAACATCATAACTAAAAAACGAGACAATGCTCGACGAAAACGGTTTTCAGATTTGGAGTCAGCAAGTGAAACTTGTTAAAGTAAAAGTGAAAGACTCCCAGTAGCAAAATGCTTGTTGACCAGTGTATTTCCCAGTTTGTATTTTTTGGGTCAATGCAAAATGACCCCTTTCATTTGATTAACTAGAAAGATTACAATATGCCAGCCTGTCAGGCAAGATGTCATCAAGATGCCTGAAGCTGAAGGGGCCTGACTTGTCTCGCCAGGCTGGCATGTTGTAATCTTTCTAGTTAATCAAATCAAGGGGGGTCATTTTGCTTAACTTCTCACTACATCCTGTGACAGATAGAGGGCGCTGTCGTCCTCTTGAACCCTCTGACTTGACTCCAGACACCAGGTAAAAGTCCAAATATTGTTTTTATTTAGACAATAACATGCACAAAGCACCCTCCACTCCACAATACTCATAAATCACCAATAATCACTACAATACAATCCTCCAAACTCCCAGACACGTTGCCACCCTTCCACCTAGCTCATCTCGATGTCTGGGATTTCCCACAGTCCTTTTATAGTCCTTGACCCGGAAGTGTTTCGCCGTCTCTGTCCACGTGACCTGCAACACTTCCGGGTCAGATAAAAACTCTTCTTCTTCAGCCCCAGAAGCACGTCATTCTTCCTGTCGCTATGACTACGACGTACTTCCGGGTTATAGGGCACATAATAGTCTCTGGGCCTTCCTGCAGCGTCCCCTGGAGGTTCCCATGGTATCCAGCAGGGCTGTGATGAAGAACTCCATTGTCCATGATGCCCTGCTGGAACTCTGGGTACCTCTATGTTGCAGGCAGAGCTCCACCTGGCGGCCTGGGGGTATTGGCCGGGATAAAAGGCCGGCCATGTCCTACAATCCATAATGGCCAACACGATACAACACCCTGGGTCAGTGAAGAAATTACAAAAGTAAGTATGTTATTACATCTTAATAAAAACAGAATAGTAATATTTGGGCAGTTTTTTATTTTTTTTACTTTTAATTTATTTTCATCCTGATTTCCATTCTGCTTTTCCATTATTGACTAATTAATGGGCCTGACGCTGAAGCAATTGCAGCCTTTCATCATTTAGTGTTGTTCGCCGGGTGTCTGCTTTGGCTTATTTTTAATTGTCACTTCTAGGATACAATGAAGGGAGCAGACTGCATAGAATAAGGAGAAAAAAAATAATAGGAAAACAACAAAAAAGAACTAAGCATTTAAAGCTATAGCAAACAATAGAAATATTTCTAAATGTCTTATAATATAAAAATCACACTGCAGTGCTTTTCTAAATACAGACAAGCAAGGAAAACAAGACCAGCTAACTGGTTGGAACAAAAACCAGCAGCCACAATGGGTCCCCAGGTCCAAGTTTGGGAACCACTGCCTTAGACTTTGCGAAGTTAAAAGAATTCTTCATAGAGGGGTGGGAAGAACCTTCTCCCAGTCAGAGACAGTAAATAGAAAACGCCAACATGAGGGGCGTTAGAGAAATGGCACATCTGTTCATTTTTCGCTGAACAGTGTGATGGACAGCCGGGGATCCTGCCCAGATGGGACGCCCTTTCCAAGAGAAGACTGGGGGAATGGGCATACTGCCAGGAGTACCTCCTCCGAGACACGAGAGGGCAGCCCCCTTGGTTTACATCGGGGCCATGGAATTGGAGCTTAGAAGCTCAACCCGGTGGGGGTCCGTGGCCACCGCCAGGGGGCACCTGGACAGCTCCAGAGTCTGGACATGCAGCACTTCCACCACACCCGGAAGTGCTGCCAGAAGAGGAGCGGGGTCTCGGTGCAGCACTTCTGTTACACCCGGAAGTGCTGCCGGATGTTAATCAAGGGACACCTGGAGCACTTCCGGGTGCACTATAAAGGAGGCTGTCTCACTCCATTCCTAGGCCGGAAGATTGGGAAGAAAGGAGTAGAGGAGAGTCGGGAAGAGAAGGACTGAATACTGTGTTGGAGCACTGTGTTGTGTGCAGGACATTAGTGTAATAAAAACGTTTGTGTTTTGGACATACAGTGTCTGCCTGTCTGTGCCTGGGGCCTGACTTTCTACAACAAATTATTGCAATGTCAAGTTTTCAACCACCTTTATCTAAAGATATTGCTGAAATGGAGATCAAATCTTTATACGTGTATATATGTTGAAAAAAAGAAATAAGATTTCATGGAGTGAACTTTGTCATGTGACCATGATACCCGTTTTTTGGCACATGATCAAATTATCTGCAAATGCACTGATCATTTTTTTTTACAGAATCCACATTGAAGTATTTCAATTTTTTACAGGCTTTCCCAGATACAGAAAGATTTAAAAGATCCCCCTAGCCGCTTGGTAACGTCAGCTCGAAATTCATTATTACAACCTTTGACTCAATTGGTTGAGTTCAATATGTGCCATTTGGTACCTTTGGGACGGCCATCTATTAGAGACTCAACAGACTTTATCAATACATTGCAGCAGTTACAATGTAATCCTCCTTATACATTAGTCACATTTGATATAGAATCACTGATACACAATCAATATTACATTTATTTTCCTGATATATGTGGAGCATCTTCATTGACACATCTACTCCAGGCTTTTTCTAGAAACTACAAGGTGATTCAAAAAGATTCATCCGATTTCAAAGTGCCATATTTTTACAACTGTGAGGCGCCTAGGAACCAATCCCATACCAAATGAGTTTGTGATCGTCACCGGATGATGGCTCCCTTCAGTCTACGCATTTCTCAACAACGAGCTCCCTCATCGCTGGATTGGCCATAAAGGAGCCCCCCACGATGTGGCGTTCCACTTCTGGTCCTCCAAGATCACCAGATCTCGCGCCGTGTGACATTTTTTTTTTGTGGGGGGTACGTTAAGGATTCTGCCTTGCCGGCCGCAGCCAAGAGTTGATTCTACAAACAAATAAAAAGAGGACTAACCTTGGAGGTCAATCATCACCCTCAAAGCAGATAGTCGACCACAGACAGACAGACAGACAGACAGACAGACAGACAGACAGACAGACAGACAGACAGACAGACAGACAGACAGACAGACAGATAGATAGATAGATAGATAGATAGATAGATAGATAGATAGATACTTTATTAATCCCAAGGGGAAATTCACATACTCCAGCAGCAGCATATTGATTAAAAACAATATTAAACTAAAGAGTGATAAAAATGCAGGTAAAAACAGACAATAACTTTGTATAATGTTAACGTTTAACCCCCCAGGTGGAATTGAAGAGTCGCATAGTGTGATGGAGGAACGATCTCCTCAGTCTGTCAGTGGAGCAGGACGGTGACAGCAGTCTGTCGCTGAAGCTGCTCCTCTGTCTGGAGATGATGCAGTGGATTCTCCATGATTGATAGGAGTCTGCTCAGCGCCCGTCGCTCTGCCACGGATGTCAAACTGTCTAGCTCCATGTCTACTATAGAGCCTGCCTTCCTCACCAGTTTGTCCAGGCGTGAGGTGTCCCTCTTCTTCATGCTGCCTCCCCAGCACACCACCGCGTAGAAGAGGGCGCTCGCCACAACCGTCTTGTATAGTCTAGTATATGTGTACCAAATTTCAGGTCAATCGGTCAAACGGTTTGCGAGCTACAGGTGATATAAAATCCTGGATAGACAAACGGACAGCCACGGTAGCGTATTATATATAAAGATTATTGATTAGATCCTGCCAGGTTTTAAAAACGTTTTGCACAGATCCTCTAAGTGAGAATTTGATTTTTTTTTTTCCAATTTCAAATAGTATAGAACATTAGTTACTCACTGACCTAAGAGTGGTGGGTTAGGATTCTTCCAGTTGAGTAAGACAAGTCTACGTGCTAATAGTGAAGTAAAGGCCATTCCAGTTTGTTTGTCCTTCTCCACTTTAAGCCCCTCTGTGAGCCCACCAAACACAGTTCTTAATGGATTTAGGAGAGAGTGTGACACCAATGCTGTCTGATGGGCATTTAAAGATTTTGGTCCAGAATGATGTTAATTTGGTGCAGGCCCAAAACTTGTGGCCCAGTGAGGCTTGAGCTCGAGTGCAACGTTCGCAGGTTGGATCTCACCCTAGAAACATTTTGGACAATTTGAAACGAGTCAGATGTGCTCGATAAAAGATTTTAAGTTGAATAATTGAATGTGTTTGCACATATGGAGTCGGAGTGCATTCTGTGTGATAGAAAATTGTAACCCATAAAGTGAAGGGTGGATGGAACAATTGGAAGAAGTTATCAGGAGTATTTCATGAGTGAAAAAGGTTAAAGGCAAGGTTTTTAAAATATTGGTGAGACCAGTAATGATGTATGGGCAGTAAAGGGCGCAGGAGAAAAAGTTATATTTGCAGGAAATGAGAATGTTGTGATGGATGTGTGGAACTACAAAATGGGATAGAATATGAAATGAGACAATCAAAGGTACAACAAAAGATGGAGAAAAGTACAGAAGAAGAAAGTACAGGACAGTAGGTTGAAGTGGTATGGACATGTGATGAGGAACGACAATGAATACGTGGGGACAAAAGAGTAATGGGAATGGAAGTCCAGGAGAAGAGGAAGCGAGGGAGGCAAAAGAAGATTTAATTGAAAAGGGTCTGATCAGGGTGGAGGTGGTTGACCGAGCTGGAGAAGGTTGATCAACAACATCGACCCCATATAGAAGTGTGAAAAGATGAAGAGGAAGATGAACTGGAGAATAAGATGCAGTTGTAGGTTTATTGTGTGATCAAGAACTCAAAACAAGGGTTAAAGTGAAGGTTTTTAAGATAGCGGTAAGACAAGCAATGAAGTTTGGAAGTGGATGGATAAAATAAAAAAAGATCTGAAGAAAAATGGGTCTGACTCAGGAGTAGATGGACGACTGAGCTGTATGGAGAAGGTTGATCAAGCACATCAACCACACAGAGAAGTTGAAAAAGAAGAAGAAGAAGGACATATCACAAGGTGCAACTATTGATACGATTCGTGAGTCACTGAATATGCGGTCTGCTTTAACTCCACCGGTTACAGTTTTCCTCCGAGTGAAGGTACATTTTAAGCTGGATGGACGGACAGACTGATTAATGGAGGATCAGATGAATGGAGGAATGGATGGGCAGAAGAAAGAACAGAGTGACAGATGAATTTACAAATGGTGGGAAAGCTAGCGCCAGCGATACAAATTTAAGCTAATGGACGGGAGAGTATTATGAGAATATGTAATAATTCTAATTATTGTGGGGTGCCCTGGGATGTTCAGTGAAAGCAAGCTTAATAAATGATTTCAACTGAGGTTGACTTGCAATGAATTGAATCATCAATGAATTTAGGGATGGATGAAATGAATCCAGGAAGAAAACATGCCCTCCACAATCATCCTGTATTTATTTTGCCATTCATTTTAAAGCAAACTGTCTGTGTTAATTGAGCTGCTAAATATTTTACCCTTTATGTAAAACAGAATAAAACAGATTAAATATCTCACATTGTTTTCCTTTAATTAAATCTGAGTAATCAGCATTCATGATAATGCACATGCATAAAAATTTAAGTAGGTGCATTCACTCTTTTGAATTTCAAATGAGCAATTTATACAAACCATATGACACACACACAATAAACAACTGCTAAAATAATTAAAATGGCGGTGATTATATTTCCAGCAATTTGAATTCTGTCATTATCAGCCTTTCAGAATAATTAAAGTGAATTTATTGGAATGCAACAGATACAATATATCTTTGGCAGACGGTTGTAGTAAAAATAAATCAATCAATTAATCAAAGTTTATTCTGCATTCAGCCCTTCATTAGGGGCTTTCTGGGTCAACCAGATTCTTTAAGAGACGTGAAGTCATCTCAAGCCGAGTAGTAAACCAAAGAGAACATCAAATCAAAAGTGTAATTATGAGGGAATAGAGAAGCACAAAATGAGTTCTACAAATAAGGATACAAGGAAGGCTCTTCAAACACTGCTACTGAGAAGAGGATTGGAAGAGGGGCCTGAAGGAGCCATACAAACGGAGCACTCACAATACTGACCCCCTACGAACTCCACACCCCTAGTATCATAAGAAATCCGACAATCGAGGAGAGGACACCATTCAGGTTATTTGTCACTCGTTTGTGTAGCTATTAGCTAATCTGCCCAAATGTCTCATCCAGGAACTTCTTAAAGGTTGTCAAGGTTTCTGCTTCAACTACATGACTCTGTTGTTTGCTCCACAACTCTGCTTAGAAACAAAAGACTTCCACTGACTTGTTAAGCAAAATGGTGAAAGCACTGAGCAGCACACTACTCCATTATGATGAATGGATCTACACTCACAAATGTATTTACTATTTCTAATTTATCTGTTGATTCACTGCCTGAGGGGTGAATGCATCTGTTACATAGAGCCCTTCATAACTATCTACCTATAATGCATCTGTTACATAGAGCCCTTCACAGCTATCTACCTATAATGCATCTGTTACATAGAGCCCTTCATATCTACCTATAATGCATCTCTTATATAGTGCCCTTCATATCTATTTACCTATAATGCATCTGCTACATAGTGCCCTTCATATCTACCTATAATGCATCTCTTATATAGTGCCCTTCATATCTATTTACCTATAATGCATCTCTTATATAGTGCCCTTCATATCTACCTATAATGCATCTCTTATATAGTGCCCTTCATATCTACCTATAATGCATCTCTTATATAGTGCCCTTCATATCTACCTATAATGCATCTCTTATATAGTGCCCTTCATATCTATTTACCTATAATCCATCTGTTACATAGTGCCCTTCATATCTATCGACCTATAATGCATCTCTTATATAGTGCCCTTCATAGCTATCTACCTATAATGCATCTCTTATATAGTGCCTTTCATGTCTATGTATCTATCTATAATGCATCTCTTATATAGTGCCTTTCATATCTAGTTACCTATAATGCATCTGTTATATGGTACCCTCCATATATATTTACCTATAATGCATCTGTTACATAGTGCCCTTCATAGCTATCTACCTATAATGCATCTCTTATATAGTACCCTTCATATCTATTTACCTATAATGCATCTATTACATAGTGCCCTTCATATCTGTTTACCTATAATGCATCTATTACATAGTGCCCTTCATAGCTATCTACCTATAATGCATCTCTTATATAGTGTCCTTCATAGATAGATAGATAGAGCTATCTACCTATAATGCATCTCTTATATAGTGCCCTTCATATCTATCTACCTATAATGCATCTCTTATATAGTGCCCTTCATATCTATCTACCTATAATGCATCTCTTATATAGTGCCCTTCACATCTATTTACCTATAATGCATCTGTTATCTAGTGCCCTTCCTATCTATCTACCTATAATGCCTACCTATAATGCATCTGCTATATAGTGCCCTTCATATCTATCTATCTATCTATCTATCTATCTATCTATCTATCTATCTATCTATCTATCTATCTATCTATCTATCTATCTATCTATCTATCTATCTATCTATCTATCTATCTATCATATAGTGCCTTTCCTATCTATCATACAATGCTTTTCATAGCCATCACATTTACACACACCAACACACTATTAAAGATATCAATTCAATTTACACACACACACACACACACCTTTTATGTTTTGGGAGAAAAACCAGTGAACCAGTTGTGCAGTCATAGGGGGAAACCCTGGTGTACCTTCTGCATCACCATGCTACCCAGTAAAAGTCCTCAATCCATCCATCTTTGAACCCGCTTGATCAATTCCACGTCATGGCGAGGGGGCTGGAGTCTATCCTTGGCAACACTGAGTGCAAGTCAGGAAAGGACCCTGGATAGGATGTCATTGTAACAGAGGCATAAAAGTCAACACTATCAGATTAACAGAAGTGGCAAAAGTACAGCTAGGAGCAAAAAAATCACACAAACCTGATCTGAAATAACACAGGAAGATACAGAGGAAATAAACAAAGGGACGAGGCGAAGTTCAGCTAGTGATTCACTGCTTTCTCTTGTATAGTGTCTTTCCTCTCTGTCTATTATATAGCATGTGTCATTTCCATGTATTATAAAGTGTCTTTCTCCATCTGTCTTTCTGCCATATAGTGCTTTTATTATCTACTGCTCTATTACTGTCTATAGTGCCACCACATGTACTTCACAACAGGTAATCCACCTATAGCTTAGCATGTTTGGGCCAGCACTTGGATATGGGAGACCCCCCCCAAAACCCAAAAAAAAAAAAAAAAAATTTTGGTTTGCTGCTAAAAGAGGTGTTGGTGAGGCCAGCAGGGGGCGCTTACCCTGTGGTCAATGTGTGGATCCCAGTGCCCCAGTGCTTTACTATAAAAATGGTGTGCTCCTTCAGATAAGACATAAAACCAATGTCCTGACTCTCTGTGGTCATAAAAGATTCCCGGGCATCTTTTAAAAAAAGAGTGGGGTGTTTCCCAATATCCCAGCTAGATTGTACATCCTGAACTCTCTAACCATCCCCTGTCTCTTATTAGCCATCTCTCTCACCCCTTTCACCACTTAGTGGCTAATGTGTGGTGAGTGTACGGCTGCAAAAATGACTGCCATCACCTCATCCAGGTGGATGCTGTGTATTGGTTGTCATGAAGTGGCCCCCCCCACTGTCTATGTAAAGCACTTTGAGTGTTGAGAAAAGCGTTATATAAATGTAACTATCTGTCTTTATCTATCTAGTGCCTTGAAGTTCCTCCTCTTAAAGATCATTACGCTTACCATCTATCTATCATATAGCGCCCTTGCTATCTATATATCTTTCCAGCTACTGTATCTACAGTATTACCTAATAACTCCCTTATCTATTTACCTATCTAGATGTAAAAATTCCTAAATTAATGGAGCTGATAATGGGGACTGAAACTGAACCAATGTCATTAGTCAGTCAGTCAATCAGTCATCATCCAACCCGCTAGATTCTAACACAGGGGTCTGCTGGGGCCAATCCCAGCCAACATAGGGCACAAGACAGGAACAAATCCTGGGCAGGGTGCCAGCCCACCGCAGGGCACACACACACACCAAAGACAATTTAGGATCACCAATGCATCTAACCTGCATGTCTTTGGACTGTGGGGGGAAACCCACGCAGACACGGGGAGAACATGCAAACTCCACGCAGGGAGGACCCGGGAAACAAACCCAGGCCTCCTTACTGTGAGGCAGCAGCACTACCACTGCACCACCATGCCACTCCCAATGCCACTAGTCCAATATTTAGGAACTAAACTTACAATACCTATTATTGTATTATTTGAAAATTTTGAAAATATTAGTATTAGTAACTCATACATTTGATTCTTGGATGTTTCTTGGAAATTAACCAAATTATTCAGGCCTAGTCCACTACATTTCTTAGAATATGTACTTGTAACACATGGTTTCAACTGGAATTTTTTCAGGGCTCTATTCGGGGTGATATTTATGAACACCTTCTTTATGTTTGCTTTTAGAAAAGAGCCACCAACCACTAGGGATGTCCAACGTCACTTCAATGCCACCACCAAAAGGTCCAGCGCAAGCAATATATAAGAGCAAGACAAGCTGGAAGTCATTGTTAATTTTCAAACCCAAATCTGATGGGGCCAGTGCTGTGTCCTCAGGAGCAGTTAAACAACTTTATCATGGATCATGATGGCTCCTTGTGCTATCCTTTAAGCTTGTATGAGCTCTTTGTGCTCTTCTGACTCTATTACAGTACTTATTTTTATTATTATTTACTTATTTGGCTGATGCAAGGCAACTTATCCAAGGCGACTTACAGCATTTATGATACAATTGGTTACAATTTCTGGTTTTCCAATTGGAGCACAGGCAGGTCATGTGACTTGCTCAGGGTCACACACATGGTGTCAGTAGTGGGATTTGAACCGACAACCACAGGGTTTGAAGTCCAAAGCCTTAATGACTACACCAGACTGCCTGCCCTATTATCAGATGTAATAGTGGCAGCAGTAATGGTAACATTTAATAATAATAAAAATAATTGTATTATTATCATTCTGTTATCATTGGTGCAGTGGTAGTGCTGGTGCTTTGCAGTAAGGCGACTGAAGATTCATTTCCAAGGTTCTCTTTGCACTTTGAATAATAAGAAAAGCGCTACATAAATGTAAAGAATTATTCTACATTCCTCATATTATTGCCCAGATTTTGAACAGTGGCAGGGAATTAACCATTCTTCTTGAGTCTTGACCTCCATATTGTACATGCTTTGCGGGTGGCACGGTGGCGCAGTGGTAGCGCTGCTGCCTCGCAGTAAGGAGACCTGAGTTCGCTTCCCGGGTCCAGGAAGTGCTCCAGGTGCTTGATCACCTGTTGCTAATTGCACTTCTGGGCGGGGCTGTAGAGGTGTCCACAAAGGCTCCGGGATCCATGCAGGACCTCCTGGCGGCCACCCCAGATCCCCACAAGGTTGTGGAGAACTCCATCTCCCATGGAGCCCTGCGGGAAACTGAGGAACCAATGTTACCCAGGGAGGCTGCCACCAAGCATCCCGGGGGAGGTACTGAGGAGCCCATGGCTGCTCCCCTGGAACATATGCAGCAGTGGCGTCCCGGCCGGGGATGGTACCCGGCCACCCGTTACAATACATACACACATACATACATCCATACATACATACACTATTTAGACTATTTAGAGGGCGGCACGGTGACTCAATGGTAGCGCTGCTGCCTCGCAGTTAGGAGACCCGGGTTCGCTTCCCTGTGTCCTACCTGTGTGGAGTTTGCATGTTCTCCCCGTGTCTGCATGGGTTTCCCCCCACAGTCCAAAGACATGCAGGTTATGTGCATTGGTGATCCTAATTTGTCCCTGGTGTGTGCTTGGTGTGTGGGTGTGTGTGTGCCCTCGTGGGTTTGTTCCTGCCTTGCCCAGCCTGTGCTGGATGGGATTGGCTCCAGCAGACCCCCGTGACCCTGTGTTAGGAAATAGCAGGTTGGACAATGACTGACATGCTTTTTGATAGGCAATGACCAAATTATCTAAGCCTAATCTATCATTTCCTTAGCATATGTGTAGTCTGTCTTTTATAATTTGTTTGTAGTTTAAGTTATGAACTTCCTCAAAATCTATCGTTCCTGTATACAGTTAATAGCTTTCTTAGGTCTGAGTCACAGTCCGATAATTTGGATGGTTATCTACCAGGTAGCACTTGTGGTTGGTCAGCCTGTCGGCAAACATCCACCACGTCCTCTCAGTTGCAAGAAGCAACTCCCTGTATTATTTGACAGGTACCGTACCACATATCTATGATCTGCTTGATATCTATGATATCTTAAATCATTCTTGAGGCAGAATGAAGACTTAAGTGCCAGCTTAAGTGAGAAATTACGAAAAAACGTACTAAGCATTTGCAACACAAACACTGACTTAATCAGTTTTAATTAACGCGAAAAGATGATGACGGAAGAAGAGAAGAAGTGGGCCGCTAGGGTGGAGAAAAGAAGAGCTGCTCACAAAGCAGCAAGCGCATCAACCTCTGAGCAAACAAATGGTAAACGTACAGAGAAAGAGGACGAGAACTAACAATGCTCAAGTCAAGTGTATTCACTGCGTACACCGTTACTGGTTGTGTTATGATAAAAAAGAGAAGCACGGTGGATGCTGCAGGGGCCACAGGGAAGAAGCCCTTTGTGTGATGCCCCGTCCTCTTTATTTTGTTAAACCCCAACGTGACTTCTTTCTGACAAAATGCGGAGTAGGACGGATTCCAGTTGGTTACATATGCACTTTACTCTTAGTATTTTTATTATTAGTAGTAGCAGTAGTAGTACTAGTGGTATTCTATGTGCCCAGATAAGATCAGTACGTATTGATTTTGAATGCTAACTAACTAAACAAATATTTGAGGTCTGGTCCAGCATAAAAAATGTGTCTCCTCTTCTTTTTATTACTATTATTAACATGAAAAAGGCTGCAAATGGGCTGGCGCCCTGCCCGGGGTTTGTTCCTGCCTTGTGCCCTGTGCTAGTTGGGATTGGCTCCAGCAGACCCCCGTGACCCTGTGTTTGGATATAGCGGGTTGGACAATGACTGACTGACTGACTATGAAAAAGGCTATAAAAATGATGGCTAGGACACCACTGCACAACGATATAAGCAAAGCCCTGAAGAAGTCAACTCAATCAATTTTTAACTGAGCAGAAATTCAGCAGCACAAGGCTAGTAAAACACAATCATTGTCCTTTTTAAAGCCGGCAAAATAGAAACACAGAAACGTTATTGTAGACACAAATCTATACATCATAAATGATTTTTAAGGCCAGCCGATGCGAACATCGCTTCAACTCAAACAAAATGTGTTTCTTTGTTCTGAGCCAAGTAACATAATGAATCGCGGAGTCAATGCCCTGCATAGAGCACTTTAGTCAATTCAGTAAATGTCATTATAAAGGGATGAATACAAATAATTTTAAAAAAGCAAAAATTAATTAATGATGATTTCCGTTTTACCATCAACTTTCTTTTCAAATTGGTTCTTCTTTGTCATGTGAATTCTATGAGACTAACTATACAGACCACATGGTGAGGATATAGGGCTAGGGCTAGGGTTAGGGTTAGGGTTAGGGTTAGGTATGCAGGACATTTAAACAGTCACCGAGGGTGGGGATGGCATAATGAAGGCTCACTAAAAGAAGAGCAGGGTACAGGTGGGACGTGAAGGGGTATCGGAGAGAGACCCGCAGTGTCTCGAAATGCATGGAGGATGTGGAGTGTTGTTCTAATGCTTTACGGTGAATGGTCCGGCTGTTGCTTTTGTTCTTCTCGACCTCCTTATTTATAAACTAATGTCAGCACTTGTGCATTGGAGGTGCACCAAGGTGCTCAACCCGATCGGCATTGTTACAGCCTCTTGATAGTATGGATGAGTGTGCCATAAAGAACAAGACAGTTAATGGCATACCGCATTGTCAGAAGGCCTCATTATTAGATGCATAGCCCATCACTTCAAATTCCACTCACTTTGAGACAAATATTTTAGCTTTGATGGGAGTTTGTTTTCCTTTAACATGTATACAAGCATGTCAAGTGAAAAGATATACATACAGTCATACGAAAAAGTTTGGGAACCCCTCTTAATTCTTTGGATTTTTGTTTCTCATTGGCTGAGCTTTCAAAGTAGCAACTTCCTTTTAATATCTGACATGCCTTATGGAAACAGTAGTATTTCAGCAGTGACATTAAGTTTATTGGATTAACAGAAAATATGCAATATGCATCATAACCAAATTAGACAGGTGCATAAATGTGGGCACCCCAACAGGGATATGACATCAATACTTAGTTGAGCCTCCTTTTCAAATCTAACAGCCTCTAGACGCTGTCCTCCTATAGCCTTTAATGAGTGACTGGATTCTGGATGGAGGTATTGTTCACCATTCTTCATACAAAATCTCTCCAGTTCAGTTCAATTTGATGGACAGCCTGCTTCAAATCATCCCATAGATTTTCGATGATCTTCAACTCAGAGGACTGTGACAGCCATTCCAGAACATTGTACTTCTCCCTCTGCATGAATGCCTTTGTAGATTTTGAACTGTGTTTTGGGTCATTGTCTTGTTGGAATATCCAACCCCTGCGTAACTTCAACTTTGTGACTGATGCTTGAACATTATCCTGAAGAATTTATTGATATTGGGTTGAATTCATCCGACCCTCGACTTTAACAATGGCCCCAGTCCTTGAACTAGCCACACAGCCCCACAGCATGATGGAACCTTCACCAAATTTGACAGTAGGTAGCAGGTGTTTTTCTTAGAATGCGGTGTTCTTCTTCCGCCATGCAAAGCGCTTTTTGTTCTGACCAAATAACTTAATTTCTGTCTCATCAGTCCAAAGCACTTTGTTCCAAAATGAATCTTTCTTGTCTAAATGAGCATTGGCATACAACAAGCGACTCTTTTTGTGGGGTGAGTGCAGAAAGGGCTTCTTTCTCATCACCCTGCCATACAGATGTTCTTTATGCAAATTGCGCTGAATTGTAGAACGATGTACAGATACACCATCTGGAGCAAGATGTTCTTGCAGGTCTTTGGAGGTGATCTGTGGGTTGTCTGTCACCATTCTCACAATCCTGCTCATATGCCGCTCCTGTGTTTGTCTTGGCCTGCCAGACCTGCTGGGCTTAACAGCAACTGTGCCTGTGGCCTTCCATTTCCTGATTCCATTCCTTACAGTCACAGAAACTGACAGTTTTAACCTCTGAGATGGCTTTTTGTAGCCGTCCCCTAAACCAGGAGACTCAACAATCTTTGTTTTCAGATCTTTGGAGAGTTGCTTTGAGGATCCCATGCTGTCACTCTTCAGAGGAGAGTCAAAGGGAAGGAAGCACAACTTGCAATTGACCACCTAAAATACCTTTATATCTCATGATGGACACACCTGTCTATGAAGGCTTAGCGAGCTCATCACACCAATTTGGTGTTACAAGTAATCAGCATTGAGCAGTGACAGGCATTCAAATCAGCACAATGACAAGGGGACCCACATTTGTGCACAGCCAGTTTTCACGTTTGATTTAATTTCATACAACTAAATACGGCTTCACTAAAAATCTTTGTTTGGAAAACACTGCAGTACTCAGATGTTCATAGGAAATGAAAGACAGATCACTGTTACCTTATTTGTTGAAAGGAGAGTCAATTATTATGCAGGCTGAGAGGGGTTCCCAAACTTTTTCATAGGACTGTATCTGAAAATTAACCTGACCCACTACTCCAGTGCTCATTTGTCACTGGCCACACTTTCCTCCAATGCAGTATTTGCACATGGATCACATTTCACTTGAAAGACAGATCACTGTTATCTTTTTTGTTGAAAGTCAAGTCAATTATTACACAGGCTGAGAGGGGTTCCCAAACTTTATCGTATGACTGTAAATTGGTTCATGAAGTGTGTGATTGTGGGATGGAATGTTTCAGCATAATCAAATCACATACTCATTAGTCCCGCAACACCCGTTATAAACTTTCATACCCAAAATCTGAATCTGTCCAATTTCTGATTCTGATCTGTTTTATCCGATACAGGAACACAGCAAGCTCAATGCTGTCTCAGCAGCATCCTTCAAACGGTCTGACCAAACTGTTCATGTACGGTCAGGAAGTCCCCTCCCACTGCCTGCCTTTGGCCACGCCTCCTCTCAACACTAAACATGCAACAGTCACATGATGTGGGGGAAAGAGAAACAAAAGAGGATGCTTGAATGAGGCGCTTTGATCAAGTATGGCACATCATGTTTCTGCAAAAGCTTTTTGTCATTGCCCTATCAGTCATTTTAGGAGTAGTTGATATAATGTGAGGGGCACCTACTGCAGTAGTCATGGCCTGCCATATGAAACAATTCCTCCCCTCTCTATGGACACATTTTGTTGAAATTTATCACACTTTTTCTTCAAATACATTTGTTAACCCTTTCAGGGCGGATGTTGACGGTGGCAATCAACTGTAAATGGAAAGGAAACTTAGCTTCATTGGTTTGTTTGTGATTCCCTGTGCTCACATGAGTAGCAAGGATCAAAGAACAGCAAAAATGGCATAGACATCTGGTGAGAGATTGAAGCGAATGCGTAAAGCAGAATTACTCCATGGATGACATTTTGCATATTATCACTGAATTCGATTGTGACTTTGACACAAGTGATCGAAAAATAATGTGAGGTACAGGGCCAGATTAAGACGAAATTGGGCCTGACGCTGCAGCGCAAAAAAGGCCTATTTTTTCTCGCCATTGGTGCATGTGCATTCGACACTCACCGTACATGTGCACTCAGACCGACCAATGAGCCTTAATTGCTTGCGACACAACCAGCCAGCCTTTATTGAACATGAATAATAATAACGACGTAGTATCGTAACAACTCGAGATTAACATCAAACTATGTAACATCAACATTCAATAGCAATTGTCTGAAAAGTGCACTTAATGCAGAAAACCTAACAATGAAATACACAAAATTTCGCAATTCTCTTACCAAACAGAGTAAGAAAAAATGAATTTGCAGAGACATTGGGTCAAAGTGACTCAGTTCAGGCTCTTGAGGGTAAAAATTTGTCCACGATTTAAATTTCATAATAGGCCAGAATCCTGTCGAGGATTTAAAAAATTCTAAACATCCATGCCGGGCCCCAGGTCGGCTTTTAGTTTTACCTTTACAGATACAGTAACCATTTAAATAGCCATCGATTTTTACTGTAGAACTAACTTTCAAGGTGAAAAATTGACTATGTGGCACTTACCGAACAATAATAAAGTGGCAAGAATCCCCAAGATATTGGAAAAAACGCAGCTAAATTACTAAGTAAACTGTTTAACATAAAATTGATAGCATTAACTTGAAATCTTCGGTTAACAATAAACACAACGACGTTATAGTTACGTCACAGCGCAAAGAACAATAGTAACTGTATAATAAGTAACGCTGTGTCTAGGCGTCCGAAAGTCGGACTCCAAATTTCATTCTAAGAATTATATTTTGAGGTTAATATAGCAAAGGAAAACTGTTCAGCTTCCGGAAAATTCTCGTCTGTTTTCATCTGGGCCTATTTCAGGAATGGGCCTAATGCTGCAGCATCAATAGCACCCACCTTAATCCGGCCATGGTGAGGTACCAGCATCAACTGATCGTGGTACTGAACAAGTTTGTGTAGCTAACCCGCCTATGACAATGTTCACCTGACAGGACCGTCACTTACCTTTCCTTGAGGTGCAAACTAGATTACAGTGCACTGCGACTGCGACCGCTACTGCCACCCCTGCTCCCCGCCACGCAAAGACAGTCTGATGGCCAGCCTGCCGCGGATTCTTGGCAAACCGGTGGCCACAGCATGCAGCAACAGATGTTTCATATCTGTGTGAAACCTTTGCTTTGTGTGCTTTTCAGAAAACCATGTTATTTGGAAATATTATTCAGCTCTCAAAGAGTTAAGACAGTTTGATATCTCAAACACATCACAATGTAAAGAAAATTTAAAAATGTCAAATCACCCATTGAGAAGTATCGATGAACCCGCAAAACAGGGAAACATTCTACAAGATTTCACCTTGAAATTACTTTACTGCGTTAATTTTATATTGACAGTGGCTACACAAATGTGTAAATTTTAATTACATTCCTCCTTTACTTGTCCGCCATCTGCTCAGATCCCCAGAATAAGGCGAGGGAAAGCGCATATACAGAAACATCCGCCTCCTGCTGCTTTAAGTAAGTGAACTATAATTGAATGGAAGAGGAAAGCAATTATGTAAGCATATATAAGAGTGAATGAATATTATTTGTAGATTATTTTTGCAGTGAACAGACATTATCAGCTAAATGGTGTTTGAAGTAACTAATCATTATGTGCTGCCCCCTACAGGTCACAACATGCTAGGAGAATCCTATGCTTGCTGATCGTCTTGAAAATGCATAAAAACGCAAGCCGGTTTCACAGAACTCTTCAAGGATTTTCTGCCCGATGTGCGCAATCCCAGTCTCGGTGAATGTCTACTGTACGTCACAGGCATTTTCAGTCATTTCAGCGTGATTTGTAAAAGGTGTGAAACTGCTAATGCGGACAGAGATAGTTTTCAAATGAAAATGTTTTAGTGTGGACGAGACCTACGAACATTTCTTTGTACCTGGCGATCTAGCACCTTGGGATGATCTGTCTCCGTGATTATATTCGCTATGCTGAACTGCTCCCGTTTCATCTTACAGTACTCTACGACCAGGAACTGATCTGATGTTCATACTAACCTGGCTTATGGCTTCGGGGCGATCACGCCTGAAATTACCAAGCATTGCTGTTTATGGCTGTGTATTGGAACATCCAAATCCTGCTCACCTACGCTACCACACGCGCCTGTCCTACCGGCTGCGTTGTGCTGTGCTGCTTCTATACTGATATCAGCTAAGTATCACTCACTATTTTAGCACTTTGAGTACTGAGAAAAGCGCTATATAAATGAAATGAATTATTATTATTTATTATTAAACACTAAAGTACAAAAATGAAGTAGAAAGTAACACTAAACCGCAACACCGCCGGGAACACAGGCACACCGCGTCTACTAAACACTAAGAAACACTAAAGGAACAAATACGAATCAGTAAGTACGAAACAGTAGATCAGTAAAGGAGAAAGGACTAACCGCGTCAACTGCAGAGCTCAGCTCGGAGCGAAATGAAGCGAACGAAATCAGGTGAATGGGAGGGGAGATGATCACGTGACTCCCCCACCTGCCTTAACTCTCCATCCCTCCACAAACATACTCTCTCGGATCCCAACTCTCCTTTCGCACACCGCGTCTACTAAACACTAAGAAACACTAAGTAGAAACACTAAAGGATAAAATACTATTCGGTAAGCACCGCGTCTACTAAACAGTTAATCAGTAAAGGAGAAAGGACGGCAAGACGGCGTCAGCTGCGGAGCTCAGCTCAGAGCAAAATGAAGTGAATGAAATGAGGTGAATGGGAGGGGAGATGATCACGTGACTCCAGCACCCACCTTAACTCTCCATCCCTCCACAAACACACAAACACAGCCACATGGATCCCAACTCTCCTTTATATGTATAGATGCAACCTCACTGAGCAGCACTAGATGCATCATGACATCAAACCCTGCCATATTGACCACAATCTTAACTCTTTTCCAAGTTCATTCATTCATTCGATTCCTTTTCTATTAAATTTACGATCACAGCAGCAGCGTATTTTGGGACTGGACAAATTAAATTTAATACAATACAAGCATTTTCAAACCCACTTGAGGCTCACAGGAGGCTACAGTCCAAGATGGTATGGTCGGACACAAGGTAGGAGCCCAACCAGGACAGGGCTGGTTAAAAGTACAGTAATTTTGTGAAAGTGTTCTCAATTCCTAGTAAAGCATTTAATGATAGTGCTGATTGTCACGGTGCTTTATAACATGTTGCAGTAATACAATCCATATTACTAACCGAGAATAAACCGGATATGGACGCAGATACATGGCATGCCCATGGACGCAGGAGACATAGTGCGCAGGCGCCAACAGCGAGCGAAGTCTGATCCACCGAGAACGAAGGAGTCACAGCTCAATAATGAAGGAGCTCAACTAACGTAAATAAGAAATGAGGCAACGCGCCCATAGGTAACCACACAGCCATACAATAAAGAGGATTCAGCCCACTGCCCCAGAGTGAAACGGGAAATACTACGGAGTCCACAAAGGTCCACAACACACAGCATAATCAAACCCGAGATAGTACGGAAAGCGCAGGCGCCTACAACGTGTTTCTGAACCATAGCTCACCACCGCAAGCGAATTCTGATACACCACCAAAACCGAAAGAGCTCAACTAACGGAAATACGAAATAAAGCAACGAGCACAGACAATACGGAACCCTAACCGTCCACACTACACAGCATAGTCAAACCCGACATAGTACGGAAGGTGCGGGCGCCTACAACGTGCGTCTAACACACCTCAGGCAGACCCCCGAGATGGTACAGAAGCTCCAGAGATATGGACTCCACAGCATATGTGAATCACATTACAGTAATACAATAATATGAATACTCACAGACAAAACAAACACAACAGGCTTCGGCGTTCCGCCCCACAATCAAGCCGGAGAGAGTACGGCGTTCCCAAACGTCCACAAAACACAGCATAGTCAAACCCGAGACAGTACGGAGGGCGCATGCGCCTACAACGACTACCACATGAAACACACACACACGGCACCGGAGGTATAATATTAGCTCAACTAACCTACAGATGTCGTAACGGTGAACATGATACATATGTGACAATTACCAGGACAGACAATAATCTCTTTCAAATCTATTTCGGGTTACCCAAGACCGTGGGGTTGGCGAGCGAACCGAGCAGGGGGCGGAGCCCCCCTAGTTTAATTTAATAAATGGTAATTTGAGGATTAAGGTGGCCACGAGGCCTAAATGTGTTTACAAAATTTTGAAACGCGTCTCCAGTGTGAGAGCCTAAATATAGACAACGTCTTAATAAAACTGCATTTTTACCCAGGAAATCAAACTTCCATTTCTTCAGGGTGATAACATCAAAGCCATCTAAGAGTAATACCAGGAGTACCAAGTTAAACTCGAAAGAAGAATTGTTCAGGCCTGATCTGCGAATCACATCCAGTAAAATGAAAATGGAGAATGCACTTGAGTCAGAAACCATTAAACAGACCAGAGATAAGCCTGATAGCTGAAGCTTTCGGATCTTTACTGGTCTGCTGCTGCTGCTGCTGCTGATGCCACTGCCGCACTGAATTGGCCCAAGTACTACAAAGGGAATATTTCACCTTTATGGTAATCCCCATTTTGAACATGTCAGCTTCTAAATTAGAAGAAAATTCATTCTCTGTTATGACCAAGAGAAAATTCCCTGAACTATTACTACTGTGCTACTTGATTAATTGGATTGGGTTAAATTTTGAGAAGGCTTTTGGCCGAATGGTCCTTTGGAGTTTGGACTTCTAAACCTCTTCATGTATTTGAATGGCTGAGCTAACCATCATAAGTTTAGAATACTGTCGAGGTTTAATAACTTGTCAAAGGTGTCCAGCGTAATTTAAAAATACAGTAACATCTCTTTTTTATTTCTTTCCTATTTTTGCATTGCATAATATCATAACCAGTTATTTAATAATAGCAAAAATTCTTTACTTTGTAGATACCACATGGGCTGGACGGGCATCCCGGCCTGAAGAGGATAGGCGCCGGACAGCCGTCATGTCATTTAACCTCCGTTTGTAACTTCTGGGAGCCTACCACCCGTACCCCTTCACTCAGTCACTCGACTTCTCATCAGGATGGTGGTGTACAGTATGGAGCGGCGCGTCTTCATGGTGAGAACCTATTGGGTCACCAATTTGTTTAAGCGATGTCAGAATCAACTGGATGATCGTGAGTTAACGGAAGGTTACTTCCAGCAAGATTGAGCAACGTGTCACACATCAGAAGAGGGGATGGTTCCTTACCCGGAAGGGAGGGTCCTAACAGGCAGATAGGCCGGGGAGAAGAAAGGGATCAGACCCAGAATTGAAGGACCAGAAGGGTTGGACAGATAGCCCACTCGAAAAGGAAAGACATCACTGGGGGTCTTTTAACTCCCCCACCATACTAGATGACAGCAGCCCAGTGGGAAGCTAGGAGGGCATGCCAGGAAATGTAGTCCGGCTGGGGTCACTGGGTGCCGCAAGAGGGCACAGCAGGGAGACAAACTCCCTGTTATAATGGACTTTCACATGACCCGGAAGTGCTTCCATTGGGTAGTGGCCCTGGCACCGGAAGTACTCCCGGGTCCTTAATAAAAGGGACCGCACTCCCTTACCCGGGCGAGTCGGAGCTGGGAGGACATGGAGCAACACTCAACTGGAGGAGGGCAGTGCGGTGGTGAGAGTATCGTGGAGATGAATGTACATTGTGAAGAGAGAAGTCAGTGCTTTGGTGCTAGTTTGTGGTATTGTGGAAGGAATAATTCTTTATTTGATCCCGGGACTCTGTGTGTGTTCATATTGGGGGTTTGGTCCGTTGACACCCTGGTTTCCATCACAACATTTATATAGCGCTTTTCTCACTATTCAAAGTGCTTTTCGTAGTGAGTGGGGAGCCACTTCATTCACCACTGATGTGCAGCACCTGGATGATGCAACGGCGGCCATTTTTGCACATATTAGCTTTTAGGTGGTGAGAGAGATCAGCCAATTAGAGGCAGGGGATGATTGGGGGGCCAGAATGACTAGGCCATGGTGGGCAATTTTAGCCAGTACATCGGGATACATCCCACTCCTTACAAAGGATGCCTAGAGATCTTTAATGACCCCACAGAAACTCAGGACCTCGGTTTTACGACTCATCTGCAGGACGGCACCATCATCGTCAAATTTCTTCCATGTGAAGCCTATAAACCACAAGGACTGATTTAGGCCATCTATGTTAGGTAGAATGCTCTGTGGCCTTGGAACCCCTGCAGATTTTGTTATTTTATTTTTCTCCAACCTAACTGGATTTTTTTTCCTATCCTCCTGGCCATCCGACCTCACCTTTTTCTTTGTTACATACTGTATAATATTATTGCCAAAATCATGTTTATGCTTTATATACAGTCAAACTCGGTTTTAACGAGCTCGGTTATAACGATTTCTCGGTTATAATGAAAAAAAAATTAATTTTGAAAGATATACCAGCTATTCGCATGTAAATTTGCCCTGTTATAATGAGCAAAATCTCACGTGACCACATCCTGGACTTTTGCGAGCCACTAGCAGATCAAATTTCAATATGCAATAACTTTCTTATCTGATTCCTGGAACAATGTGACGACTGTTACCATACAGAATTGCTTCAAGAAATCAACATCTGATATTTTTAAAGAAGAGGATGAATTGCTGTTATCTACATGGGTTCGCCAAAACAATATTGAAATTAATTATGACTATCAACACGTGGATGACGAATTGTTTACTAGCGGAATTCCTATCCATCCATCCATCCATTGTCCAACCCACTATATCCTAACACCCATGCTAAGGAAATGATAGATTAGGCCTAGATAAGGTCACTACCTATCAAAAAGCATGTCAGTCGGTCAGTCATTGTCTAACCCGCTATATCCTAACTACAGGGTCAAGGGGGTCTGCTGGAGCCAATCCCAGCCAACACAGTGCGCAAGGCAGGGAACAAACCACTGTGAGGCAGCAGTGCTACCATTGCGTCACCGTGCTGCCCTCTAAATAGTCTAAATAGTGTATGTATGTATGTATGTATGTATGTATGTATGTATGTACTGTATGGATGGATGGATGGATGGATGGATGGATGTACTGTATGTATGTATGTATGTACTGTATGTATGGATGGATGGATGGATGGATGTACTGTATGTATGTATGTATGTATGTATGGATGGATGGATGGATGGATGGATGGATGGATGGATGGATGGATGTACTATATTTATGTATGTTTGGATGGATGGATGGATGTACTGTATGTATGTATGTGTGTATGGATGGATGGATGGATGGATGTACTGTATGTATGTATGGATGGATGTATGTATGTACTGTATGTATGTATGTATGTATGTATGTATGGATGGATGGATGGATGGATGGATGGATGGATGGACTATATGTATGTATGTATGGATGGATGGATGGATGTACTGTATGTATGTATGTGTGTATGGATGGATGGATGGATGTACTGTATGTATGTATGTATGGATGGATGGATGGATGGATGTATGTATGGATGTATGGATGTATGTATGTATGTATGGATGGATGGATGGATGGATGGATGAATGGATGTATGTATGGATGTATGTATTGTAATGGGCAGCCGGGTACCATCCCTGGCCGGGATGCCCCTGCTGCATATGTTCCGGGGGAGCAGCCATGGGCTCCTCAGTACCTCTCCCGGGACGTTTTTTGGAAGCCTCCCTGGGTGACATTGGTGCCTCAATTTCCTGCAGGGCTCCATGGGAGATGGAGTTCTCCACAACCCTGTGGGGATCTGGGGTGGCCGCCAGGGGGTGCTGCATGGATCCCGGAGCCTTTGTGGACAACTCTACAGCCCAGCCCGGAAATGCAATTAGGACCAGGTGGTCAAGCACCTGGAGCACTTCCAGGTGGGCTATAAAAAGGGCCAGCATCCACTACTCAGGAGCCAGAATTGGGAGAAAGAGGACGAGGTTGTCTGAGAGGAGTGGTGGTGCCAGAGGAGAAGTGTTTTGTGTTGCCTTTAGTGCTTTTGGGACTGTGTT
Organism: Erpetoichthys calabaricus; assembly: GCF_900747795.2. Lineage (NCBI taxonomy): Eukaryota > Metazoa > Chordata > Cladistia > Polypteriformes > Polypteridae > Erpetoichthys > Erpetoichthys calabaricus. The sequence goes on from NC_041401.2 coordinate 185,951,642, forward strand.
GTGGCTGGGGGGATTACGGAGAAGACGTACCCTCCAGCTGAAGAAAAATGAAAGTGCTTGTGTGTTTTTACATGTGCCTCTGCGTCAGTCTGTGCCTGGTCGGGTGCTATATTGCACCTTTTACAGTATGTATGTATGTATTTATTTATTTATAAAGCACTTTAAAAACAACATCAATGCTGACCAAAGTGCCGTACAATAAAACCCAGCATATCAGACACACAATAATCAAAGGGTAAAAGAAAAAGAAACACATAAACACAAAAGAGCTGAAGAAATTCACAATAAAAAGTACACAGATAGTCAACATCACACACTGGGTTAAAGGTCAGGGAGTAAAAGTGTGTTTTTAAATAGGATTGAAAGGCAGCAAGTGAAGGAGCCGGCCTAACGTGCAACAGCAAATCATTCCAGAGTTTTGAAGCTGCAACTGAAAGAGCCCGATCACCTCGGAGTTTGCATCGTGTCTTAGGAACAAGTAAAAGCATCTGGTCTGCTGACATGAGAGGGCGAGATGGGACATAAGGGGTGCAGCAGTTCCAACAAATAAAAGGGGGCACAACCATTAAAGGATTTAAAAACAAATACATGAATCCTAAATTGAACTGGAAGCCAGTGAAGGGAAGCCAAAATTGGGGTAACGCGCTCATGCTTGCTTGTACCAATTAAAAATCAAGCAGCGGCATTTTGCACCAACTGTAGGCGAGCAATGGAGGCCTGGCTAAATCCAAAAAGAAGTGCATATATGTAAGGCACTATGTGATACAGGCATATGTAGCTACCGATTCTATTTTTGTAAAAATTGATCTTTTTGTATGGAATGTTGTGTGATTTCAATAAAATCAATAAAGTTAAAAAAAAAAAAAAGATTACAGATAGCGTTAAACAAGTAAGTTTGGGCCGTGCTGGTCAGGCTTCATGACATCTCATGTTACAGGGAAGGAATTAGATGTGACACTGCCACTAACCGGATCTCCATTTGTCCAAGAACGGAGGAGCACAATCAGAAGGAACCGTGATGTCACTTCAGCTCACACAGATGGATGGATGCTCCACCACTTCCACGTTCACCTTTCTATTTCAGGTCACCTGACCAGAAGATCGCTGTCAATGCAGACCAGGACCTCTCTGAAGTGCTAAAAAACTGAACACGTCAACCGGATGTCACCAACCTGATCTTTTTTTCTTCCTCCTCTCATTCCAACTAAACTTTGGACATTGAATTGGGTCACACCTGGTGTCCCAAGTCTTGTTCCTACTATCAAATCTCCTTTTCTTTAAGATAGATAGATAAGAAAGACACCGATAGGATAGACAGACAGAGAGACATTGAGTGAAAGGCACTAATAGACAGGCCCACCGACATATAGACAGATAGAAATCGATTTCCAGCTACTGAGCCTAGGGAAGCACGGTTGATAACTGCCTCTTTTCTCACACCCGCAGACCGGAGGTTGAGTTCCACGATGGCCGCTGATGTCACTTCCAGACCTTCTGCCGCATAGGATATTTAAAGAACAATGTCATGGATGTCGGCGATCATTTCCTAACCAGAGATAGAAGAGTACAGCGCTGAACAAGAGAGCCGATTTAAACTTCAGCCTGAGGGAGAGGCACTGAAGGATGCCCAGTGTCCTTGATAATCTCTAATTTGGATTTTGTGTGTGTGTGTGTGTGTGTGCGTGTGTGTGTGTGTGTGTGTGCTTTTTTGTGCATTAAAATGGGTCCTAACTCATTGTCATCTTACATTTCTCATTTTTTCTGTTATTTCATATATGAAAGAGAGAGAGAGAAAGAGAGATGTGAAAGGCACTATATGACAGATAGACAGAAATTGATTGAAAGGCTCTATCAGATAGATAGGAAAAGCAATGCATTATAGCAAGATGGATAGGAAATGCATTATATAACAGAGTAATAGATAGGAGGGATACTTTATAATATATAGATAGTAAAGGCACTATATTATAGATAGATAGGAAAGGGACAATATTATAGAGAACTATATATGAAATGCACTGGGTCTTGTCCCACACAGACAGAAGAAAGCACACATCAAAGCCAGTTGAGACAAAGAAGATTCAAACGGTTCAGTGACTAATTTGCTACAAATATATTAGGTACAAAATGCTCTATATGATGAGATGTTTCTGCAGCTTCATTGGAGTCCACCTGTGGTAAATTCAGTTGACTGGACATGATTTGGAAAGGCACACACCTGTCTATAGAAGGTCCCACAGTTGACAGTTCATGTCAGAGCACAAACCAAGCATGAAGTCAAAGGAATTGTCTGTAGACCTCCGAGACAGGATTGTCTCGAGGCACAAATCTGGGGAAGGTTACAGAAAAATTTCTGCTGCTTTGAAGATCCCAAAGAGCACAGTGGCCTCCATCATCCGTAAGTGGAAGAAGTTCAAAACCACGAGGACTCTTCCTAGAGCTGGCCGGCCATCTAAACTGAGCGATCGGGGGAGAAGGGCCTTAGTCAGGGAGGTGACCAAGAACACGATGGCTCTGTCAGAGCTCCAGAGGTCCTCTGTGGAGAGAGGAGAACCTTCCAGAAGGACAACCATCTCTGCAGCAATCCACCAATCAGGCCTGTATGGTAGAGTGGCCAGACGGAAGCCACTCCTTAGTAAAAGGCACATGGCAGCCCGCCTCGAGTTTGCCAAAAGGCATCTGAAGGACTCTCAGACCATGAGAAAGAAAATTCTCTGGTCTGATGAGACAAAGATTGAACTCTTTGGTGTGAATGCCAGGCGTCACGTTTGGAGGAAACCAGGCACCGCTCATCACCAGGCCAATACCATCCCTACAGTGAAGCATGGTGGTGGCAGCATCATGCTGTGGGGATGTTTTCCAGCGGCAGGAACTGGGCGACTAGTCAGGATAAAGGGAAAGATGACTGCAACAATGTACAGAGACATCCTGGATGAAAACCTGCTCCAGAGCGCTCTTGAACTCAGACTGGGGCGACGGTTCATCTTTCAGCAGGACAACGACCCTAAGCACACAGCCAAGATATCAAAGGAGTGGCTTCAAGACAACTCTCTGAATGTCCTTGAGTGGCCCAGCCAGAGCCCAGACTTTAATCCGATTGAACATCTCTGGAGAGATCTTAAAATGGCTGTGCACCGACACTTGCCATCCAACCTGATGGAGCTTGAGAGGTGCTGCAAAGAGGAATGGGCGAAACTGGCCAAGGATAGGTGTGCCAAGCTTGTGGCATCATATTCAACAAGACTTGAGGCTGGAATTGCTGCCAAAGGTGCATCGACAAAGTATTGAGCAAAGGCTGTGAATACTTATGTACATGGGATTTCTCAGTTTTTTTATTTTTAATAAATTTGCAAAAATCTCAAGTAAAATTTTTTCACGTTGTCATTATGGGGTGTTGTGTGTAGAATTCTGAGGAAAAAAATGAATGGAATAAGGCTGTAACATAACAAAATTTGGAAAAAGTGATGCGCTGTGAATACTTTCTGGATGCACTGTAGATAGATAGATAGATAGATAGATAGATAGATAGATAGATAGATAGATAGATAGATAGATAGATAGATAGATAGATAGATAGATAGATAGATAGATAGATAGATAGATAGATAGATATGAAAGGCACTATATAATAGATAGATAGATAGATAGATAGATAGATAGATAGATAGATAGATAGATAGATAGATAGATAGATAGATAGATAGATAGATAGATAGATAGATAGATAGATAGATAGATAGATAGATAGATAGATAGATCATGTGGTCGTGTTTAAGCACTACAGCGAGACACCCTACACACATTAAGAGTAACTGTACCGTTCAACGGGGATTGCATAATAAATTTATGTAAGCAAACAAAACTTGGAGGCACAAATGGAAGACAGTGGTGCTGAACCCTAAGAAGATCCTATTGTCTCCCACCAAACACAATTCACTCAGTCAGCACAGGCTATTTGTAAAATCAGTAAACCTATAGCTTTGAAAGGCTTCAAGATTTTTCTAGTAATTTCCAGGCCTTAACAGAATCTTAGTGAGTCAGTAGCAGCTGCGGCAGTCTGGAAACTTGCAGTTGTACAGTTTGACAATCCCAGTAACTCAGCCATACCAGTCTGTGACTCGCCCTGTGATTTTGTCTTCAATTGTAAAGGACGGCTTATGTGTGTGTGTGTGTGTATGTGTTAGAGAACACAGAATCACTGATGCCGGATGTACAGTTCACACAATGAGGCTCAGTGGGTATTTCGGACCAAATAAAGAGAAGACAGACCCCTCCATCTGATGTTTTGTGTTTTATGTACCACAACAGAATGGCAAAAAGGAAAAAGGCTCAACTTTCCTTACCTGAAAAGTATTTGTTCAGCACCGGCATTTCTTTTTTTAGATTTTATTCTTTTGATTTTTAGTAAATTTGCAAACTTTTCTGAAAACATGTTTTCACGTTCTTATGACGGGTTATTGAATGTACTGTATGCTGATCAGTAAAAATGTCAAATTTCTCCATTTAAATGTAAATGTACAAAAAGTGAAGTGGTCTGAATATCTGTGGAGTCCACGACAGAATGGATTTCAAGAGATCTCAACATAACTTCCTGCTCATTTCAAGATACTTTAAAATAGACACAGACTGTAGGCAAGTGATTTTGCGACATCTTGAATAGCATTTCAGATATCTCAGAATGACTACAGACCAACGCGTTTTTTAATATGTCTCAAAACGTATTCGAGATATCTCAAAATGCACAGGAACTCACTCCAAGATATTCTGCATTGCATTTGAGATACCACTTTAAGGTATCTTGAAAGCTATTTGAAATCTCTCAAAATGCATTTGAGGTATCTTAAAATAGAAGCATTTCCAGATATCTATCATTCATTTTAAGATATCTTACTTTGCACTTCTAGATATCATTAAATGCATTTGCAGAGATCTTTAAAAGGTTAATTCTGCTTTCTATAAGTTAAGGATGGTTAGAAAAGGCGATTATCACGCATGGGTGCAAGTGATAGTACCACCTTCGATTTGAAGGGTCTTTCACACTAGAATGAGCAAGTCATGAACCACAGGGGTCCTGCGCTTGGCTGATTTCTGAGCAGGTGTCTCCCCCACCAATCACAAGGCCTCAATGAGCTGCAGCCTAACTTGAGATCTGAGGGTAAAACAGGAATAATTAGACAAAGGAGAACATAAAACATCACGCAGAGACTGGGCAAGAAATCCAAGTCTCTGAAACTCTGAGGCATCTGCACCATCCAGGTGTCAACATATCTACTATATAACATAAGCTTACTTCTCTTATTGTTTTTACTGAGGAGAGTTCAGTCCTTTTCACATTTTAATAATAATAATAATAATACTATTCAGTCACTGGAGCCGCTTACTCTTGAATGCCTGCATTAGAACACTTCCTGCTTTGCCTTGTGACTTGGCTTTAGTTGGTGGTCATTGCAAAAGACAGCTTTACAGGAAAGAGAATTCTATTGAACTGAAATAGTTAATCAGTAGGAAAAATTTGAAATGTGAGTTATTTTACACACACACAGACATATATACATACTCATACTGTATATATACACAAACACATGCATCTATTCACATATACATACACACACACATATATATACACATATATATATACATACTCATACATACTCATACACACAAACACACACACACACACATAGATATATTGCATAGTTTTACTGTCAAATAATGCAAAGAGTATGCATTTGGGCTCATCAGGCATACACACTCTACTGCTCCCCTTGCAGGGATCAAACCTCGGACGTCAGCATCAGAGACAAAGTAAGGGCGAATCACGTGTTGCATACTCTTTGCATTATTTGACAGTAAACTAAGCAACATTCCATGATCTGCTTCTCGCAACTGAAGAGGGCCCCACGGCGGATGTTTGCCGAATGGCAGACCAACCACAAGCGTTACCTAGTAGGTAACCACCCATACAATCAGGTCGGGACTCAGACTACGAATGCAATGAATGTAATTACTCTGATCTACAGGCTGTCATGCTGTGGCGCAGCGTAAAGGGACTTCGTCTCTGATTCTGACGTCTGAGGTTCAATCCCCTCAAGGGGAGCAGTAGAGTGTGTACGCCTGATGAGACCAAATAAGGGTGAAACACGTGTCGTGTACTTTTCGCATTATTTGACAGTAAGCAATGCAACATTCCATGATCTGCTTCTCGCAACTGATGAGGGCCCCATGGCGAATGTTTGCCAAATGTCAGACTAACCACATGCGTTACCTGGTAAGTAACCACCCATACAATCAGGTCGGGACTCAGACTACGAATGCAGTGAATATATATATATATATATATATATATATACTCATACACACACACGCGCATTGATATATATATATATATATATATATATATATATATATATATATATATATATATATATATATATACATACACACATATATATACATATATATATATATATATATATATATATATATATATATATATATACATACTCATACACACACACGCACACACGCACATTGATATATATATATATATATATATATATATATAAATGTGCATGTGTGTGTGTGTATGAGTATGTATATATATATATATATATATATATATATATATATACATACTCATACACACACACACATGCACATTTATATATATATATATATATATATATATATATATATATATATATATATATATATATATATATATATATATATATATACACACATACTGTATATGCTGTCAAATAAACGAACCACACGCCGTGGCGCAAAGTTAGGGGCATCGCCTCTGGCGCTGACGTCCGAGGTTCAATTCCTGAAAGGGAGTGCAGTGGAGTGTGTACACCTGATGAGCCCAGAATGAGGGCGAAACACGTGTCGTGTACTCTTTGCATTTATTTGACAGTAAACTATGTCAACCATATATATATATATATATATATATATATACATACTTATACACACACACACACACATATATATATATATATATATACATATTCATACACACACACACACACGCACATTTATATACCCTGTATGTATATATATATATATATATTTATATATATACACATACTGTATATATATATATATATATATATATATATATATTGTCACACACGTGCGCATGGGAGGCAGCTAAAGGGCTTGAGGGACGGCAGTTCTGAGACATACCGGGAGGTGGCAGAGTGCACTGACTCTTTTTCTCTCTTGCCTGCAGACCGTTCCCGGGAGATTCCACCTGGCTCTCGTGACATCATTTCCGGGACCGAGCCAATGGAAGGGGACCTGAATGGCTCCGACCCCCCTGACGTCATGTCCGGGCTCAGTCCAATGGAGAACGAACACATCCCTGATCCTTATGACCTCACTTCCTGTCTTCCCCTTTAAAACCCTGCCCTCTTTCCTAATTCCTCAGTCTGGTTTTGGACTCGTTTGTATGCACTTCAGTGCTATTATTATTCACTTCAGCTTTGCAGCCAAGGATTTCGAGATTATACGGGTGGCTGCCCCAAACCTTTATCAGAGTATGTCTGATTCTTTTACATCTGGCGTAGTCGGCAGGATGAAGACGTCCTGGACGAGAAGGGGACAGGACCTGCAACATATCCAGGTGGGAGCGTACCGGGACCGAGTTTCCAGGCGGGGAGGGTGTCCCGTGGTTCGGGGTGACCCGGTGCAGGCTCTGCCTCCGGCAGACTCTATTAGGCGACCTAGGAGGGCCGGGGAGTATGCGGGAGGGGCTCACAGAATTGGGCTGCTTCGGAAGCGGGAGGCCGGGAGGGCTGTTTGTGCTCTCTTGGGGGAGAGTGCCCGTCTCTCTGTAAAGCCAGAGCCCCGAATTCCACCTGGGGGTGCCCCAGACCGGCAGGTGAGTAGAGTGAAAGCCTGGCGGTTTGACCCAGAGAGGCCAACCCCTCAACAGGCCTTGAGCCTACGGACGAAGGTAGGGCTGTGGCTACGGCCACATGAAAGTACGCCCTACCACATGCTTGAACAGGTGGCTTGCTACCTGTTGTTAAATTCACTACCCCAGCGCTTCACCCAGCCGGTTTGGGGTAAAGATTTCATAAATATGGCGGAGCTCATTGAGCTCGTAGAACAACAAAGGGGGGCCTCCCGACCTGGGAGAGCTGAGCCACCCCTGGGCCGACCTCGACCGGAGTACGTCCCAAACCCTAGCCTCCCTCTGTACAACCCAGAGCTTGCACCGATGTCCCCGGCGCCGCGGGCGCACGAACCGTTTGGGAATAAGGTGGGATGCAGGTGGAGGGGGAGGAGGGGTTGGTGTGCTCTGTCAAACCCGTTGACGGTCCCGCATACAGACAGGCTGATCGTTAACGGGTATAAAACATCTGTGTTGTTAGATACCGGCAGCAACATATCCATTGTTGCCCGCCGTTTTGTGCTACCGCAACAGTGGGTAAAACATAAGACTGGTATAACCTGTGTCCACGGAGACATCCGCTGGTACAGGACCGCCATTTGTGTCATCAGCTACGGAGGTTCAGTTCGTAAGTTAACCATGGCTGTCCATCCTGGGCCTCCCCACCCGGTGATACTAGGGCGGGACTGGTCTGAAATAAACAGCGGTGAGTCACATACCACTCCTGGGGATAACTTGGGCCTAGTTATAGACGGGGATGAGCCGTCTCAAGCTGCCTCCACGCCGTGTAATCAGCCGGCAGACAGAGATGAAGCAGTCGGCCTGAGTGACGTGGCTACTCCCGGGCCGTCGCGTGCCAATACGTCATCCACCAGGGCCGCGGCGGAGCGGGAGGACACCACGCCCCTTGAGGTCGGCACCGACCCTCTCTCCCTTTTAAGGTTTCAATTTAGAGAGACGCCGGCTTCCTTTAAAAGGGAGCAGTGGAGTGACGACTCCCTGAAACATGCAAAAAATGCAGTAGTCCTTGTTAACGGCCAACGCACCAACCAGTCCATGCCACAGGGTCCTCACTTTGTGTTGGAAAATGACCTTATATATCGGGTAGCATTGCATGATGGGCAGGAGAGAAAGCAACTGCTAATCCCATGGACCTACCGGCGGCAGGTCTGTGAGTTAGCACACGCCCATCTCCTAGGTGGCCACTTGGGCACCGAAAAAACCCTGGAGCGGATTAAGCTCCGTTTTTACTGGCCGGGAGTCAATGAGGAGGTTCGTCGCTTTTGCACTTCCTGTCCGGAGTGTCAACTGCGACAAATTCCAAGAAGGGACCGTGCTCCTCTCATTCCCATTCCCCTGATTGATGTTCCCTTCCAGAGAATTGGGGTCGATATAGTCGGACCTCTAGAGCCCTCAGCCCGAGGACACAAGTACATCCTAGTCCTCGTGGACTATGCTACGAAATACCCCGAAGCTGTTCCCTTGCGCTCAGCTACTTCTAAAGCAATCGCACGGGAGTTACTAGGGGTCTTTTCGCGCGTAGGTATCCCCAAGGAAGTCTTGACAGACCAGGGGACACCTTTCACCTCGGAGACGTTCAAGGAGACTGCCAAGTTACTGAGAATAAAGCATTTAAAGACCGCGGTGTACCATCCTCAAACCGACGGTTTAGTCGAGAGGTTTAATCAGACTCTCAAACAGATGCTACGTAAGGTGGTCAGCGAGGATGGACGGAACTGGGATCAGCTCCTCCCCCTCGTCCTTTTTGCCTATCGGGAAGTCCCTCAAGCCTCCACGGGGTTCTCCCCTTTTGAATTACTGTATGGGCGACAACCCCGGGGCATATTGGATATTTTAAAAGAAGGATGGGAAGAAGAGGCTCTTCCCTCGACAAACATATTAGAGTATATCGCGCAGTTACGCGATAGATTTGGAAAGATACGGCCCCTCCTTAAAAGTCACGTGGAAGAGGCTCAGACAGCACAGGCCCGTTATTATAACCGCGGCACGTCACTCCGGGAGTTCCGCCCGGGGGATCGAGTCATGGTCCTAGTGCCTACCTCTCACTCGAAGTTGCTCGCCCATTGGCAAGGCCCCTATGAAGTTAAGGAGAGGAAGGGACTGGTCGACTATTTGGTGAGTCAGCCGAATCGTCGGCCAAAGGAGCGGGTTTATCATGTGAATCTGCTGAAACCGTGGAAGGACAGGGATCCCGATCCCTCCTCCGGCCAGCCCCGCTCGCTCTTCGCTCACAGCCCCAGCCTTAACTTCGGGGTGGACTTGAGTCCCCGACAACGGCTGGAGCTGGATGCAGTTATCCGGGCTGTTCAGGAGGTAGTCAGTGAACACCCCGGACGGACCTCTCTGGTTGAGCATAATATTGTGACAGAGCCCGGGGTTGTTGTCCGAGAACGCCCGTATCGTCTTCCCGAGGCAAAAAGGGCTGAAGTGGAGCTTGAAATCAAGCGCATGCTGGAACTAGGAGTAATTGAGGAAAGTTATAGTCCCTGGTCCAGTCCCATTGTGCTCGTCGGTAAGCCGGACGGGAGTTGGAGGTTTTGCAATGACTTCCGCCGGCTTAATCAAGTCTCCCAATTTGATGCCTATCCAATGCCACGAGTGGATGATCTCCTCGAGAGACTTGGGCAGGCTCGATATTTGACCACGCTTGACATGACGAAAGGGTACTGGCAGGTTCCTTTAACGGCCTCCGCGAAGGAAAAAACGGCGTTTAGTACCCCTAGCGGACACTGGCAGTATCGTGTCCTTCCATTTGGGTTACACGGGGCCCCTGCAACCTTCCAGCGTCTGGTGGACAAAGTGCTCCGACCTCATAACTCATACAGTGCTGCCTACCTGGATGACGTGGTCATCTATTCCGGCACATGGAAGGAACACCTACAGCAGGTCCAAGCGGTATTGCGGACACTCGGTGAGGCCGGGCTCAGGATTAATCCCAAGAAATGTTTCTTCGGATTAACCGAAGCCAAGTATTTAGGCTACCTGGTGGGTCGGGGGTACCGTGAGGCCACAGTGCTCCAAAGTAGACGCCATTTTGAAATGGCCCCGTCCGCGAACCAAGCGGCAGGTCCAAGCCTTTCTCGGGTTAGCGGGGTACTACCGCCGGTTTGTACCTCGGTTCTCAGAGAGAGCGGCGCCCTTGACTGATTTAACAAGGAAGAGGGCCCCGAACATTGTGGTATGGACTGAGAAAACAGGCGCTGCATTTAGTGACTTGAAACAGGCCCTTACGTCTGCACCTATCTTGATGGCACCCAACTTTTCCTTGCCTTTCATTCTCCAGACGGACGCTTCGGACACAGGCTTGGGAGCAGTGCTGAGCCAAAGCGTCGATGGTGTGGAACACCCCATCATGTACCTGAGCCGGAAACTGTTGGACCGGGAGACCAGGTATGCAGCGGTGGAAAGGGAAGCCTTGGCGATTAAGTGGGCGATAACTCAGCTGAGGTACTACCTGTTGGGCCGGGAGTTCACCCTTGTCACGGACCATGCACCCCTACAGTGGATGGCCCTGCACAAGGAGTCGAATCCGCGGGTCACCAGGTGGTTTCTTGACCTACAGCCGTACAAGTTTTCGCTCATTCATCGTCGTGGCTCTCTCCATGCCAACGCTGATGCTCTTTCCCGGGTTCACGACCTCTCGGTTAGGGTCGCCCGACCCGACGGGTCTGGGCTAAGGGGGGGGCCTTGTCACACACGTGCGCATGGGAGGCAGCTAAAGGGCTTGAGGGACGGCAGTTCTGAGACATACCGGGAGGTGGCAGAGTGCACTGACTCTTTTTCTCTCTTGCCTGCAGACCGTTCCCGGGAGATTCCACCTGGCTCTCGTGACATCATTTCCGGGACCGAGCCAATGGAAGGGGACCTGAATGGCTCCGACCCCCCTGACGTCATGTCCGGGCTCAGTCCAATGGAGAACGAACACATCCCTGATCCTTATGACCTCACTTCCTGTCTTCCCCTTTAAAACCCTGCCCTCTTTCCTAATTCCTCAGTCTGGTTTTGGACTCGTTTGTATGCACTTCAGTGCTATTATTATTCACTTCAGCTTTGCAGCCAAGGATTTCGAGATTATACGGGTGGCTGCCCCAAACCTTTATCAGAGTATGTCTGATTCTTTTACAATATATACATACTCATTCACACACATGCACATATATATATATATACACACATACTCATACACACACACATACACACATATATATATAATACTCATATATATATATATGCACACACATGCACACAGGTCTTTTATCTCCCTATATATAAAATCCAACATCTGTCTGTTTGTCTTTCACAAGAGAACTATTTTGTTATTAACATCTTAACGGAGTTTTTTTCTATAATGTGCTTGAACATTCCGGTTGATTTTATAACTTCTCTCATTGCACTAAGAATCACAGTTCGCTGGCAGGAGCGATATATTCACGCTAATCCAAGACAGAGGCTGTGGGCCAAGGGGAGTGGGAAGCATGACGTCAGGAGTGGGGAGCCAGGCAGCCTCTGTTCGAGTCGGTGTACCTCTGCGTTTTGGAGTGTATTTGCCTCCGCTTAGCTAGCAATACCTGTTTGTTTTTATTGATTTTTAAAGTTTGTCCTGTTTCACTACTACGCAGGTGGAGCCGCGGGGGACAGCTAGTTTATATACTCTGGGTATGTGGCCGGAGTGTTACCTCCCCTGGAGCACTACTTGGTAGCCCCCCAGGTTGTTGTGGTGCCTAGGACTGCCGCAGGGCTCAATGGGATTTGGAGTTTGGTGTAGCCCTGTTGGGATCCATGGGCACCGCCAGCGGGTGCTGCAGCAGTTGCTGAGCCCCCATGGGCAGTTCTTCTGCAGCACCGGAAGTGGGTCATCAAACACCTGGGGCACTTCTGGGTGCCTTATATAAGGAGCCAGCAGCCACTACTCGGTGAGCCAGAGTCAGAAGGAAGAAGACGAAGCTTGCTGTGTGGAGTGGATGAGAAAGAGAAAAAGAAGAATTAAGAGAAGAAAAGAGAAGGACAGGAAAAGAAAAGAATTGTATTGTGCATGTGATTGGGAGTGTGCTGTTGTGCTTGTGGGAGATGGGGAAGACGTTTCCCACAAGGGATAAAACAAATAAAAGCTCTGTGTGCTTTGGAGTTGTGCCTCTGCGTCTGTCTGTGCCGGGTTGGAGCGGCGGTGCCCACCTGAAGAGGTCCACAATATGTACATATACATATCTTTCAGACTAAAATGTGGAAATTGAACCTGAACCAACCTCTCAGAACACCTTAAGATTTCATGGTCACAATAAGACAGAAGCTCACCATGAAATGCTGACCATGAGGTAAGAGCCAACCCTGGACCTCACAGTGTACGCTAGCAAACATCACGGAATGCATACCATAAAGAAACTCAAGTACTTACAAAGACGTTGCCTAGTATTCTAGACCACAATGCCGCTGCCAGAAAAACACCTAATAAATAACATGAAGCAGAAAATAATACGCATTTACACAGAAAATCACCATGTTGAACGTTAAAGCGGCACCGCAAATGTAAATGCACTCGGGTTCTTAAGGTTCCTAAGATTCTATAATAGAAGTAAATGATCATAAGCACCCTGATGTCCAGCTTTATGTAGGCCCAGCTTATAAAAACACCTCACCATTTTGTCAAATGTCTTATTCGAGGCACAGCCACCGTAAGCACGCTGTTAGACAAATGCCGCTCACGGATGAAATTAATAGACTTGACAGAAAGAGAAAGTTTTCATATTGAGTGACAAACTCCTTCAGAATTAGACGGATGAATGCGTCAGCCAACTGCCTAGCAAATAATCCACGATTAACAACACAAAAGGGTGGCGGCCTGCCGTGCCAGACCATCTTGGAGCATTATCTTGAGCTGAAGAATAAATGACTGGAGATAATATGTTGGCTCAAAATATATACTTTTTTTGTTTTGTTTTGTTTTTCATAATCAGGTTGGTTTCTGAAGCCAATGAATCACATAGGGAATCAAATAGCACACCATGGGTGAAAAGAAAATCTCCGTTGATGCCGCCAACTGGCTTCCACAGGACATTTAACCTGTTGTGATGGACGCCGGTGGCCCCTGCCTGGCCGGGAGGTTAAGAGTTGGGGAGCAGATGTGTATCGGACACTGTCTCCCCCCCGGAGCGCTAGAGCGCAACCCCCAGGGCTTGCTGTGGCTCCACAGATTCCCCCAGGGATTCATGGGAATTGGAGTTCGGGCCACCCCTGTTGGGTTCAGTGGTGGCCACCAGTGGGAGGTGCAGAACCCTACATTGGGGTTTCCACCACACATGGGAGTGATTCCAGATCTGTCTACCACTCTCAGGAGCAGCAAAAAAGGAGCCGCCTCACTTCATTCATAGAAGTCAGAGTCAGGAGGAAGAGGGTCGAAGATTGCCAGAGGAGGAGTGGAGGCACAATGAGAAAGAGAAAGGAAGAAAGAAGGACCATGTAATAACAATAATTCATCCATCCATCCATTTTCCAACCCGCTGAATCCGAACACAGGGTCACGGGGGTCTGCTGGAGCCAATCCCAGCCAACACAGGGCACAAGGCAGGAAACAATCCTGGGCAGGGTGCCAACCCACCGCAGGACACACACAAACACAGCCACACACCAAGCACACAATAGGGCCAATTTAGAATCGCCAATCCACCTAACCTGCATGTCTTTGGACTGTGGGAGGAAACCGGAGCCCCCGGAGGAAACCCACGCAGACACGGGGAGAACATGCAAACTCCATGCAGGGAGGACCCGGGAATCGAACCCAGGTCCCCAGATCTCCCAACTGCGAGGCAGCAGTGCTACCCACTGCGCCACCGTGCCGCCCTAACAATAATTCATTACATTTATATAGCGCTTTTCTCAGTACTCAAAGTGCTATCCACACAGGGATGAACCGGGAAGAGAACCCACAATCTTCTTACTGCAAAGCAGCAGCACTACCACTGCACCACCTGTGAGGACATGTGTTATTGGTGCTTCTATCGTGCTGTGCACTGGGGAACGAGACAAGTAATAATGTCGTATTGTGTGGCAAGACTTGTGTCTGCGACTGTCCGTATCGGGGTGATGGTGGCTGGAGCTCCCTCTGGTGGCCACATTGCAGAAGAGCATCCAACTGCAAGTCTACACTAGCAGTTTCATGGTGGAAGTGAGCTCTCCGTGCGTCTATACCAGGGATGTGTGGTCACGGGAGGAGAAAGGGAAGAAAGAAGGACCGTGTATTGTGTTATTGGTCCTTCTATCGTTCTGTGCAGTGGGAAACGAGACAAAAACGCTTCCCCACAGTAATAATGTCGTATTGTGTGGCAAGACTTGTGTCTGCGTCTGTCCGTATCGGGGTGATGGTGGCTGGAGCACCCTCTGGTGGCCACATTGCAGAAGAGCATTGTACTGCAAGTCTACACTAGCAGTTTCATGGTGGAAATGAGCTCTCCGTGCGTCTATACCAGGGACATGTGGTCACGGAAGGAGAAAGGGAAGAAAGAAGGACCGTGTATTGTGTTATTGGTGCTGCTATTGTGCTCTGCACTGGGGAACGAGACAAGGATTAATGTCGTATTGTGTGGCAAGACTTGTGTCTGCGACTGACCATTTCAGGTGATGGTGGCTGGAGCTCCCTCTGGTGGCCACATTGCAGAAGAGCATCCAACTGCAAGTCTACACTAACAGTTTCATGGCGGAAGTGAGCTCACCATGTGTCTATACCGGGGATATGCGGTCAGGGGAGGAGCAAGGGAAGAAAGAAGGACCGTGTATTGTGTTATTGGTGCTGCTATTGTGCTGTGCAGTGGGAAACGAGACAAAAATGTTTCCCCACAGTAATAATGTCGTATTGTGTTGCAAGATTTGTGTCTGCATCTGTCCGTATCAGGGTGATGGTGGCTGCAGCTCCATCTGGTGGTCACATTGCACAAGAGCATCCAACTGCAAGTCTACACCAGCAGTTTCATGGTGGAAGTGAGCTCACCATGCGTCTATATGACACACTAAGAACATTAATCCCTAACCGTCACTGATTCCTAATCTTAACTGTTTATACTGCATGTTAACCAACAAACTTGATACTAGCTGTGTTACTCGGTTTCAACCAGAACATTTCATAAGATGATGGGCCTCAGTTAGAGTGCAGTCAGTTACTTGGATGTATCAGATATACTGTGTAACCAAGTACTTGGTAGTAATAATAATTCCTTATATTTCTATAGTGCTTTTCTCACTACTCAAAGCGCTTTACATAGCTAGAGAGGGGCCACTTCAGCCACCACCAATGTGTAGCATCCACTGGATGATGCGACGGCAGCCATTTTTGCACCAGTACACTCACCACACTTTAGCTGTCAGGTAGGTGGAAAAGTGGTTAAGGCTTTGGATTTCAAACACTGAGGTCGTGGCTTCAAATCCCACTACTGACACCATGTGTGTGACCATAAGCAAGTCACTGGACCTGCCGGTGCTCCAATTGGAAAACCAAAATAAATGGAACCAGTTGTATCATAAATGTTGTGAGTCGTCTTGGACAATAAACGTAAAGTAAATAGTGAGAGAGAGATTTAGAGGCAGGGGATGATTAGGGGGCCAGAAAGACTAGGCCGAGGTGGGCAATTTAGCCTGGATATCGGGATACACCCTACTCTTTACGAGGGATGCCCAGACCACAGAGAGTCAGGACCTCGGTTTGACGTCTCATCCGAACAATGCCACCCTCTTTACAGCACAGTGTCCCCTTCACTGTACTGGGACATTGGGATGCACTTTCAGACCACAGGGTAAGCGCCCCCTGCTGGCTTCACCAACACCTCTTCCAGCAGCAACCCAAGCTTTTCCTAGAAAAGTGTTTGTTGATGAGCAAGTGAGTTAGTCAGCCAGTCAGTTTTGCATTATACATTCCTAGATATTTATCATGAGCTTTCCATGACAAAAAGATGGACTAAGACAACTGGAGACCGTGTGCAGTCAGACTGTGAGATGTTGTAACGGCGTGCTGTTTCCATCTGTTAAGTCAGCACAGAATCGTGTCCTTGTTTGGAGAGCATTGTTGTCTTGTTTGGAATTGGATGTTCGTCTGAGGGAGCCCTGGACGTGGAGAAACAGTATAAAGCCTTGGAACATCTTTGAAACCAACGGAAGACGTCTCCACCTGTCCCTGAGAATGCCTTCCATAAAGCCCCCTGTCCGCAACTCACAGAGCATGTAAGTATACGCAGCATTAATACATATGGACAAACTAAAAAAAAAAAGCGTCATTTTTTTTCTCTATAATATCACAATTTCAAATACGTCAAAACATTAAGTGTTTAGTTTGAGTTTACCCCTAAATATTGATACATCGAAACATCCTTTCTTAGCAGATACCTGCTGGCCTAAATGTTCAATCCTTCCAAATTTTAAGCTTTGAAATTAAAATGGGAAAAAGTGTTTGTTGATGAGTGAGTCCATTTTCCATCATACATTCCTAGCTCTTTATCATTTCTCTTTCCTAATCCTCATACAGCAGCAGAAGCCAACACCCCATCATTACTCCCCATGTTTAATGCTTACCTCATGTTTTATGTAGTTCTGCTAGTGAGATTAATTTCCTTTCATTAAAGCAGAGCTGTCCATTTATTTATTATTGCTAACTGAACATGACAACTTTGACTCCATATCTGTGTATAGACTGTCAAGCAGTCTTAGATCATCTAGATTGGCTACTCGAAAATGGACTGTGTGTGTGTTATTGGCTCCGGTGGTGGACTGGTGGTCCATCCAGAATGAGCTCCTGCCTTGTTCCCAATGCTACTAGGACAGGCTGTAGCCACTCATGACTGTGACTGTGATATGCACTCACTTTATTAGGTACACCTTGCTAATACCAGGTTGGACCCCCTTTTGCCTTCAGAATTGCCTTAATATCTTCAAGGCATTAATTCAACATGTTGCTGGAAACATTCTTCAGGGATTGTGGTCCATCATGCAGTTGCTGAAGATTTGTTGGCTGGACATCCATGATACAAATCTCCCATTCCCCCACATCCCAAAGGTGCTCTATCAGATTCAGACTAGGTGACTGCGAAGGCCATTTGAGTCCAGTGAACTCCTTGTCATGTTCAAGAAGCCAGTTTGAGGTGATGTGAGCTTTGTGACATGGCGCGTTATCCTGCTGGAAGGAGCCATCAGAAGATATTAGAAAATGTTGACATTAGAACGCTCTGGACGAGAACAGCCCAACAAAGCTCACCAGTACTGTCCACTTATTTCTTCCAAAAAAAATCAAACTGAGTTTTGAAAGCTCCTAAAGTCTTACTGTCTACCGTACTACTTGGTCACTTAGTGACTATCATTCTTTGTGTAAAGATAAACTTCCTAGTGTTTGTGCAAAATTTACCCTTAACAAGTCTCCAACTGTGTCCCCATGTTCTTGATGAACTCATTTTAAAATAACAGTCTCGGTCCACTGGACTAATTCCCTTCGGTTCGGTGGCAACTGGGCGACAGTCAACTCGGCGAAAAGACAACTAGGCAAAAGACAACCTGGCGAAAAGACAACTCGGTGAAAGACAACCTGGCGAAAAGACAACTCGGCGAAAGACAATTCGGCAAAAAGACAACTTGGCGAAAGACAACCCGGCGAAAAGACAACTCGGCGAAAAGACAACTCGGCGAAAGATAATTCGGCGAAAAAACAACTTGGCGAAATATAACTCGCCGACATTCTTTACCAGTTAGGTAATAGTTAGGTTCAAAGAGATTTTTTAATTATATTTAAATGATAATATGATTTAAAATGTTGAAAATAAATTTATATAATTGACGAACGAACTTTATTCTGCAGATGGAACAAACTCTATCTTACATTATCTTCTGCAACCACAATTGCGAACCTAACTATTACCTAACTGGTAAAGGATGTCGCTGAGTTATCTTTTCGCCGAGTTCTCTTTTGCTGAGTTGTCTTTTCGCCGAGTTGTCTTTTGCTGAGTTGTCTTTTCGCCGAGTTGGTTGTCACCCAGCTGCCCCTGTGCGATTCCCTTCATAATTTTAAACACTTCAATCAGGTCTCATCTTAATCTCCTTTTGCTTAAACTGTAAAGGCTCAGCTCTTTTAATCTTTCCTCATAATTCAACCCCTGTATCCCTGGAATCAGCCTAGTTGCTCTTCTCTGGACATTCTCTAGTGCTGTTATGTCATTTTTGTAGCCTGGAGACCAAAACTGCACCCAGTACTCCAGATGAGGCCTCACCAGTGTGTTATAAAGCTTGAGCAGAACCTCCTGTGACTTGTACTCCACACATCAAGGCGCTATATAACCTGACATTCTGTTAGCCTTCTTAATGGCTTCTGAATGCTGTCGGGAAGTCAACAGCTTAGAGTCCACTATGACTCCTAAATCCTTCTCATAAGGTGGATTCTCGATTTTCTGACCGCCCATTGTGTATTCAAACCTCACATTTTTACTTCCTATGTGTAATTCTTTACATTTACTGACATTAAATTTCATCTGCCACAAATCTGTCCAAGCCTGTATGCTGTCCAAGTCCTTCTGTGATGATATAACGGATTCCAAATTATCTGCTAATTCACCTATCTTGGTATCATCTGCAAACTTAACCAGCTTGTTACTTATATTCCTATCTAAATCATTTATATATATTAAAAATAGCAGCAGCCCTCACACTGCCCCCTGCTGGTCACCACTCTTAACATCAGCCAATTCTGATGAGGTTCCTCACACCATCACCCTCTGCTTCATGTGTGTGAGCCAATTCTGCACCCATCTAAAAACATCACCCTGAACTCCCACTTCTTATAATTTGATTCCCAACCTCTCATGTGGCACCTTATCAAATGCTTTCTGAGATGGGCACACTGCGGTCCTAAAGGGATGGACGTGGTCAGCAACAATATTCAGGTAGGATGTGGCATTTACACGATGCTCTGTTGGTACTAAGGTGCCCAAATGTGTTATAAGAAAATATCCCCCACACCATTACACCACCACAATGAGCCTGAAGCGTTGATACGAGGCAGGATTGAGCCAGGCTTTCGTGTTGTTGATCCTACCATCCTAATGTCGCAGCAGAAATCGAGACTAATCAGACCAGGCACCATTTTTTAAGTCTTCTATTGTCTGATTTTGCTGACCCCGTGTGAACTGTAGCCTCAGTTGCCTGTTCTTAGCTGACAGGAGAGGCACCTGGTGGGGTCTCCTGCTGCTGTAAGCCCACCTGCTTCAAGGTTTGATGTGTTGTGTATTCAGAGTTGCTCTTCTGCACAAGTCGTTTGTAACGAGTGCTTATTTGAGTTCCTGTCGCCTTTCTGTCAGCTCACACCAGTCTGGCCATTCTGCTCTGACCTCTGGCATCAACAAGGCATTTTCACCCAGAGAAGTGCCGCTCACTGGATATTTTCCCTTTTCTGGACCATCCTCTGAAAACCCTTGAGATGGTTGTGTGTGAAAATCCCAGTAGATCAGCAGTTTCTGAAATACTCTGAGCAGCCCATCTGGCACCACCAGCCACGTCACGTTCGGAGTCACTTCAGTCCCCAATCTGATGTTCAGTTTGAACTTCGGCAGGTCGTCTACAGGCCGAAATGCATTGAGTTGCTGCCACGTGATTGGCCGATTAGTTATTTGCACCTAATAAAGCGGCCGGCAAGTGCACATTGTCACGCACGTGTGCCTGGGGGACCGCTTTCCTGGCTCTCCTGAGGTAAGTGATACCACTCAAGGTCGAGAAGGTGGCGCTGTCTCTAATGGTATCATCTCTTTTTATCCAACAGTTCCAAGGATGGAGGTCTAGCCCAGCCCACAATGCCCAGAGAAGACTCCGCCCCATTCCGTTCAGCCATCATAAAATAATCGGGGCAGTCCCAGGAAGGCGGCATCTCGTTTTGGACCCTTGTTTCGATGGGGACACCGTTCAAGCTGACGAACCCTTTGAATGTAAGAGCTGGCTGGGTGTCGTGTGCACTTTTTTTGGCTGGGGGTATCCTGGATTTTTGTGGCCTGTCCACAATACATTAGGAGACAGGATTTATTATGGGCGGCACAGTAGCATAGTGGGTAGTTAGGAGACCTGGGTTCGCTTCCCGGGTCCGCTTCCCGGGTCCTCCTTGCATGTTCTCCCCGTGTCTGCGTGGGTTTCCTCCCACAGTCCAAAGACATGCAGGTTAGGTGCATTGGCGATTCTATATTATCCCTAGTGTGTGTGTGTATGTGAGTGTGTCCTCTGGTGGGTTGGTGCCCTGCCCAGGGTTTGTTTCCTGCCTTGTGCCCTGTGTTGGCTGGGATTGGCACCAGCAGACCCCCGTGACCCTGTAGTTAGGATATAGTAGGTTGGATAATGGATGGATAGAATGGATTTATTATACCTGCATACTACGTACATTTCTACAGTTTAATTAGGAACACTGAAGGGTATTACAACAGGCACACACCTAATAGCAACTTAATGTGGTGATTTTATTTTGCACGCAAGTGTCATTACTCTTAATTAAATCATGGTAATAAGAACCACGAAACACCTAGCAGACTGTGGGCTGCAGCATTTAAGATGGATAAAGACCAAAACAGACAGCCATTCTCCCACTGTTTACACATCACTCAGCCATTGAAATTGCAGTTAGCCTCGCTCCCATCCGCCTTGAAGAAAATCCAGTACTCTGCATTACTTTTTATTACCAAGCTGCTGTCCTGAGGGCATTGCCATAAACAAACTCCGGTGCTTGGGTCTCCAGCAGGAGGCTTTGTTCTGAACTAATTAGAAGCCCAGGCGCTGGACTCGATTCCCGTTTATTCTGGACGGCCATCTGAACATTCGGTGGAAACGCCTGCCCGACTCTGCACAGCTGGCGGTTCACTCAGGTGTGAAGAAGGATTATACCGATAATAATAAGGAGGCAAAGATAAGGGTTTGGCAGCTAAATTACCTAGACACAGGTCGAAACAATTCAAGGAGTAAGGATTTCTCAGCGAGAAAAAGGAAAAGGAAATATTTTTGACTGTACAATTACACCATAATGGCGGAGTTTGGAGGGAGAAGGAACGGCCCCACTTGCTGCTATGTGTTAATTAAGGAAGGAATCTTCTGGTTTCGTATAAAGAAGAGGAAAGCCACCATGCTAAGCCAAAAAACAAAAAAGTACCTGACAGAACAAAACAAGAAAATATATACAGTATGTATAGCGATAATAATAATAATAATGGTAACACTTCAGTGTGGGTACTGCAAATGCATCCAACCCGCTGAATCCGAACACAGGGTCACGGGGGTCTGCTGGAGCCAATCCCAGCCAACACAGGGCACAAGGCAGGAAACAATCGCCAGCCCACCACAGGGCACACACACCAAGAACACACACTAGGAACAATATTGAATTGCCAATCCACCTAACCTGCATGTCTTTGGACTGTGGGAGAAAACCCACGCAGACACGGAGAGAACATGCAAATTCCACGCAGGGAGGACCTGGGAAGCGAACCCGGGTCTCCTTACTGTGAGGCAGCAGCGCCACCGTATTGCTCATTTCATCTTTTGTAACAAGACCTTAATTAAGGATTTTATGGTCTTCATTGCACTTATAAAACATCAGTTGATGGGTTATCCATCTCTGTGCTGTGCAGCGTATTGACATGCTGGTAAAATGACTTGTTAACGTGAACGATTTGCAGGTCTAATACTAATCATGTAAGATCGAGACACACGAGTCTCAACTAAGCCACCTCAGACCGCTCCAAAGTGACGTTTTGTTAGTAGGTCAGGTGGCAGAGATGAAGAAACACTTTACTGATGCCTCTGAAGTGTTGTGAATTCCCAAAGAGGTTTTTGTTACATAAGAGTATAGGAATAACAGATGCATTTCTGCAGTACCTAGTGTTACCAAAAAGAACAAAAAAACCAATAATGCAGTACCTAATTTCAGCATGACAATGTCCTGAAACAAAGCTGGAGTGGCCTCGGGACATGTCACTCACTGTCCTTAAAATGCCAAAACCAAAACATAAACCCTAAGGAACAACTGCGGAGAGACCTGAACATGGCAGTTTACAGCCACCAGCCATCCAGTCTAAAAGAGCTTGAGAGGATTTGCCAGGAAGAACGGGGCACGCTGCCCAAGTCCAGGTGTGCAAAGCTTGGAGAGATTGACCAAGGAATGCAGGAAACTGTAACTGCTACCAAAGGGGCTTCTCTAAAGTACTGAATTCAGGCTCTGAAAACTTGTATGAATGAGAGATTTCAGTTTTTGATTATTAAAAATTTTATGACCTTTCTGAAAACATCCTTTGCTTTGCCATTAAGGGTTAATCAGTGTAGATTGACGGGCAAAAATGGCAAATTTATGCATTTAAAATGAAATCTACAATACAATGAAAAGTCATCAACTGAAGGGGTCTGAATGCTTTCTAAATTCATAGCATATCTATATATTAATATTGTGCAAAATTAAAACCTGGATGTGAAAGGCACTATATAATAGATAGATAGATAGATAGATAGATAGATAGATAGATAGATAGATAGATAGATAGATAGATAGATAGATAGATGAAAGGCACTATATAACAGATAGATAGATAGATAGATAGATAGATAGATAGATAGATAGATAGATAGATAGATAGATAGATAGATAGATAGATAGATAGATAGATAGATAGATAGATAGAAGGCACTATATAACAGATAGATAGATAGATAGATAGATAGATAGATAGATAGATAGATAGATAGATAGATAGATAGATAGATAAAAGGCACTATATAAGAGATAGATAGATAGATAGATAGATAGATAGATAGATAGATAGATAGATAGATAGATAGATAGATAGATAGATAGATAGATAGATAGATAGATAGATAGATGAAAGGCACTATATAAGAGATAGATAGATAGATAGATAGATAGATAGATAGATAGATAGATAGATAGATAGATAGATAGATAGATAGATAGATAGATAGATAGATAGATGAAAGGCACTATATAAGAGATAGATAGATAGATAGATAGATAGATAGATAGATAGATAGATAGATAGATAGATAGATAGATAGATAGATAGATAGATAGATAGATAGAAAGGCACTATATAAGAGATAGATAGATAGATAGATAGATAGATAGATAGATAGATAGATAGATAGATAGATAGATAGATAGATAGATAGATAGATAGATGAAAGGCACTATATAAGAGATAGATAGATAGATAGATAGATAGATAGATAGATAGATAGATAGATAGATAGATAGATAGATAGATAGATGAAAGGCACTATATAAGAGATAGATAGATAGATAGATAGATAGATAGATAGATAGATAGATAGATAGATAGATAGATAGATAGATAGATAGATGAAAGGCACTATATAAGAGATAGATAGATAGATAGATAGATAGATAGATAGATAGATAGACTGGACAGTAGGCTTGGTTCCTGCACTCTACTGCCACCTGGTGATGTTTGATAGAAAGTCATTCCAATGACCAGAAGGTTAGCACCAATGTTTTCCCAGCAGTGTCTTAATGAGGTATTTTTGTATAAAGATAAAGAAAATGGATGAACTAAAGGGAATGTGCATTGACAGATCGATCAAGAGCTGCCCGTACCACACGAGAGGTGGAAGCAATAGCGGTATCTGCATTATTCTGTTGATAATCACAAACAGAAAGTCAGTACTATGGACAAATATATATCTCTGGTCTTATAGGCAGATATATAGATATGAAAGGCCCTATATAAAACTTATAGCTTTTAAAAATATATACCTATGGTATTTCTAACTGCTTAAAATATATTAAGGATAACAACCAGTCATACCTAAACTTTTAGAAACCAATGTATTCAAACTTGAGCCATACTGCTAGCCTTAGCCTCCTGATAGTTCTAACCAGCTGACAGATTGATAATAAAGACACTATATAATAGAGAGATAGGTCATGTAGTTTTCCTCTAAAGCTCTCTTAAGCTGCCTCTTTACTCTTTCTTGTTCACTAGCATGATGTCCACATAACACCACTGGCAAATGTCACGTCATCACCCTCTCTCCAAGTCTGATGCTTGCCTTGTGTTTTAAAGTATTTTTGTAAATGATAGCAGTTTCTTTCCATTAAGGTGGCACATTCCAGCTATCCATCAATACCCTCCGTGAAGAGGACATCACCGATGCTGTATCTCTGTCTTGACTGTCATCCATTCTTGATGCATGCTTTAAACTCTCTGATCCCAGTAACTGCTGGCTCCAGGAGGGTTTGGTTTTTATGTAATTGAGCCTCAGTTCTCATCCCCTCTGCCCCCCATGGAAGCCCAACAAAGGGGGCTCAAATTTACACTCACTTCCAGCCTGTGCCTAATTTATAAACTGTCATTGCAGACATTCCAGCTAGTAAACAGACACGCCACTGTGCATCACGGCACGTCCTGAGCGTGATCCTCTCTGGTAATGTGCAAGTGAGTAAAAAAGTGATACAAATCTGAAGCTGACAAGGTCAGATCTGAAAGGAAATACGAGCAGCTTTCGGCCATATAACGGAGGCGTTGACTAACACGAGACAGATAGTCTTGCAGCCTCATTTCAGCACAGAGCAATTAAATATAAAACGGTGGAGCACCAGGTGAGCAAGGCAACACGACACCCATCCTGCAACCTCTACAGCTCTTCATAATTCTAATATATAAAGACTCCCTTGTAATGTACACACAGTCCTAAACATGCAGAACTCACTTGCCAAAAACGCAACATGTTAATCTACCGCTAGGAAACACAAACCAGTTCTGCAAAGCTACCCAGGATTTAATCAGAGGAGTTTGGAGTTTTCAAATCACAGAGTCACTTGCAGTTTACCAAAGCAGCCCCTGTGAAATGATGTTAAACCAGGGCTCCATTCACAATAATGAAGAAAACAACAGCAAAGAAATTGTAAATCTTTAAATCAATAATTCATCAAAAGACCAACGAGTTTGTGAATGTCTATTAAACTGTAATTCCCTGGCAGAAGTATTATTATTGCCATCAAGATGACTATTTTCTTGAGAGATTCTTTGGCCTCCTAAATACCCGGGGAGTAATGGCAGACTCAAAGTCCTTAAGGCTTATGAGGAAAATTACATATGTGATCGACTGTGGCGTCTGAACAGACAGCTACAAGCAACTGGGCGGAGGGTCATCAAGCCATCCTGAACACGAGGCCGGAGCCATGGGCAGGCAACTACAGCAAAGTACGCTGTCAAGATAAATACGTACTGCACTTACAACATGTATACTTCAAAATATCTCAAATTCATTTGAAACATGAACAGGATAGTCATCTCCTTGTGAAGGACTGGCACTGCGTCCATTGGTGGCTACTGTCTTGTTCCTAAATGGAAAGGAGCTATATAACAGTTTCTCAGCAGGGTATTTTGTAAAGTGCAAGGAAACAGCAGGCCGATATATTAAAAGGGAACGTTTAGAGACGTGAGTGATTATGAGAAATCCCATGTACATAAGTACATAAGAGAGTGATTATGAAATGTCTGATGGCGGTATCTGTATTGTTATCCTACTGCCTGATGACCATGGAAAGAAGGTCAGGACCATAGACAGAAGTATAGTGACAGACAGACAGACAGACAGACAGACAGATAGATAGATAGATAGATAGATAGATAGATAGATAGATAGATAGATAGATAGATAGATAGATAGATAGATAGATATGAAAGGCACTATATAATAGATAGATAGATAGATAGATAGATAGATAGATAGATAGATAGATAGATAGATAGATAGATATGAAAGGCACTATATAACAGATAGATAGATAGATAGATAGATAGATAGATAGATAGATAGATAGATAGATAGATAGATAGATAGATAGTGCCTTTCATATCTATCTGATCTGTCTGTCTGTCTGTCTGTCTGTCTGTCCGTCTGTTATATAGTGCCTTTCATATCTATCTATCTATCTGTTATATAGTGCCTTTCATATCTATCTATCTATCTAACAGATAGATAGATAGATAGATATGAAAGGCACTATATAACAGACGGACAGACAGACAGACAGACAGACAGACAGATAGATAGATAGATAGATAGATAGATAGATAGATAGATAGATAGATAGATAGATAGATCAGATAGATATGAAAGGCACTATATAACAGATAGATAGATAGATAGATAGATAGATAGATAGATAGATAGATAGATAGATAGATATGAAAGGCACTATATAACAGATAGATAGATAGATAGATAGATAGATAGATAGATAGATAGATAGATAGATAGATAGATAGATAGATAGATAGATAGATAGATGAAATGCACTATATAACAGATAGATAGATAGATAGATAGATAGATAGATAGATAGATAGATAGATAGATAGATAGATAGATAGATAGATGAAATGCACTATCTATCTATCTATCTATCTATCTGTTATATAGTGCATTTCATCTATCTATCTATCTATCTATCTATCTAACAGATAGATAGATAGATAGATATGAAAGGCACTACATAACAGACGGACAGACAGACAGACAGACTGATAGATAGATAGATCAGATAGATATGAAAGGCACTATATAACAGATAGATAGATAGATAGATAGATAGATAGATAGATAGATAGATAGATAGATAGATAGATAGATAGATATGAAAGGCACTATATAACAGATAGATAGATAGATAGATAGATAGATAGATAGATAGATAGATAGATAGATAGATAGATATGAAAGGCACTATATAACAGATAGATAGATAGATAGATAGATAGATAGATAGATAGATAGATAGATAGATAGATAGATAGATAGATGAAATGCACTATATAACAGATAGATAGATAGATATGAAAGGCACTACATAACAGACAGACAGACAGACAGACAGACAGACAGACAGACAGACAGACAGACAGATAGATAGATAGATAGATAGATAGATAGATAGATAGATAGATAGATAGATAGATGGATGGCCAGCAGGCTTGGTACCTGTACTCTACTGCCACCTGCTGATGGTTGATTGAAGGTCATCCCAATGACCAGAGGGTTAGCACCAAAGTTTTTCCAGCAGTGTCTCAATGGGGTATTTTTGTATAAAGATGAAGAACAATGATGCATTTAAAGGGTTCATGTACAGTCCAATTGATTATGACACGTCCAATGAGGGTATCTGTATTGTCATCCTACTGTCTGATGATCATGATAAGAAGGTCAGAACCACAGATAAAAGTATAACACTGGCCTCATAGAGAGATACAAAGACAGATTGAAAGTGGGAGCAACCAGATTTGTTTCCTTATACTGTTCATGTTATTGTATAAAAAACACCCCAACAAAGTCTAAAACTTTTGCAGTGAAAGGACCACCTCATAAACCACCAGAGTACACAGCAGGAACAGATGACACCAATCCGTGTGTGGTTTCATATGTTTGTATTTGCTTTGTGTGTAAATACGTTAGTTGGTTTTATAACTGACAAGTCACCAATTTTTCCACACTTCCTAATAATTCATAACATCTTACACACTGATTTCCCTCAACATAAACAAAACCTTCCTGTAAAGATAAATGCTGATCCTCTCTGCAGGGGTATGGTTAAAACTCTTTTTTGAATTTATAAAACAAAATCATTGCTGGGAAGTGAGAGCCTTCCAGTGAGTGCACAGCACCATCTCTGGCAACCTTTCACTTTTTTCCTTCTTTTCTTTCTTTCCTGTCCCTGAAGATCAATAGTTATTCATTGACCTGGCCACTGATGAGCTACTATTTTAACTACTAATTGATATGAGTGACATGTGCCTCGCAGCTGCTAAATCACACAGAAAGCCAATTGTTTCAAGCCTTTAACAGCAGGCGAGGCTGTTGTTTGATATGCGGCTA
This sequence comes from Erpetoichthys calabaricus, assembly GCF_900747795.2. Taxonomy (NCBI): domain Eukaryota; kingdom Metazoa; phylum Chordata; class Cladistia; order Polypteriformes; family Polypteridae; genus Erpetoichthys; species Erpetoichthys calabaricus. The sequence goes on from NC_041401.2 coordinate 185,980,461, forward strand.
TGAATACGAATGCCCTTACTTTCATCTTTACACGTTTTAATTCAATTTGCAGTGCCAGTGTAACCGACGAGTTGCGTTGTCTCTTTTTAAAATGAATGTCTTGCTTTCTTGACAACTCCGACCAAGCGGCATTTTCCCGTTGTTTAGCCTCCCTCCCCGGCAGTTCGGTAATCTGCTAAGGCCATAGACAAACCCCGGGGATCCTCACTTGCCCATCGTCTTAATAAAATTCATGGTGTGTTACTTCAAGTAAGTCCAGCGAATCAATGGCACTAAGAAATTAGAAACGCGCACCCAGTAGCTGGGCATCCTCGCGCATGTCCAGGTAAAATCGGTATGTCCGTAATGCGCTCCGTCAAAGCAGCAGTAACAGTAAAACCGTAGCTTTGGTAAAAGAATCGAACGTTTTCTCTTTCTTTCTTTCTTTCTTTTCTTTTATTTATTTTTATTTTACAGTAACCCGCGCCTTAACAAGCTCGAAAAGGTAAACGCGCCTCGAGTTACCTGTTCCTGCGGCTGGTTGCCTCTCTGATTATGCTGCTCCTTGGTAGCTGTCATCGTGAAATCGACGGCTTTTAACTTCAGTATGCTGTAGTCCTAACTCTGCAGATGGTGCATTCCAGTGCCACTTTCTCTTATCACAAGCAAAAGCGAGGTGGAAGTGCGATGCCCAGTCGCTGCCGTCACCGCCGCTGCCGACTTGTCAGCGGCAGCCGTCTGATCTTCGCCGGGAAGCAGGCGGGCTCAAAGGAAAAGTGTCACGGATGTGAACAGTCCGCCCGACTCCGCCAAGACACCTGAAGGTTGTGATTCACATCATGCAAAAGCGCAACCTCCACAAGTGAGAAGCCGCCGCCGCCGCCGCTGACAGCAGCATCCAAGCGGCACGTTCAAATGGCTGCGCGCTGTCGCCGCCGCCGCTGACGACGTTGCTGCTGCCGCTGCACTCTACTTTGTTGGAGCCTGAAGCCAGCAGGTACTGACGGATCGCGTCGCGGGTGCCAGCCGCTGCTCTCCTTCCCTCTCGTGTGGACAGCTGGGGCAACACTCACATTGGACTACGAAGAGGGGGGGTGGGCACCGGAGTGACGCGACGAGAGTCTGAATTTGTGCACTCGAGCCGGTGGGGTGGTGTAGATATTAACGTGGCTCTAAATCTGGAATGTATGATCGAATTTAGATTTCCCGATCCCATAAGCAAATAAGAATTGTTATTCAAATAATAATAATAATAATAATAATAATGCTTTACTGACAGAAACTATTCTCAAATAAATAAATTAAGAAAGACACCTAGACGCCAATACAAACAGTCAAATTTGCAATCATGAATTAAGAAGGCAGGTTCAGTTATAGGACACGCTCTCAATCTGTTGGAGGTAGTGGTGGGGGAAAGAGTATAACTGAGTGTCATTATGAACAATGCTGCACATCCTGCGTCACACAAGCACTGAAGACTTTCAGCCAAAGAATTATTGAATACAAGTGTGTCCTGGATTGCTACTGGGGCTCCATCATAAGACAATACACCCGTATAGTGCCTAACTATATAGTGGTTCCTGCCTTGTGCCCTGTGTTGGCTGGGATTGGCTCCAGCAGACCCCCGTGACCCTGTGTTCGGATTCAGCGGGTTGGAAAATGGATGGTTGGATGGATAAATAGTATGGTGCAAGTAGGAATTGTGAAAAAAATCAACCTCGAGATTCTGATGAACCTTGACGTTTTAGACCTTCCTGTGTTCGAAAAGAGCATTTTTGAAATGATGTCTGTCTGTGTGTAAACACCGATAAGTCGAACACGCTTTTCCCTCGGTCAATGAGATTTTGTACACCTGGAGTTATATCAAAAATAATGTGACGTCCCGTCGAATAAACCCACTCCAGAGTCGCTTGTCCGGGGAAGTCTTTCAAATGCCGACTGGCTTTTTATTGAATATGCCGCGATATAAACGGTGCCCTACCGCCACCCGTTGTCTGGGTCACTCGGACACTTCCAAAATAACAAAGACAAATCACCTTCCTCCTATCTACCTCTCTTAAAAACGTTTTCTTCCTTTTTCCACCTGGTGCTATTCTCCTTTTTGCTTCAGCCCCTACCCAACTACCACTTCCGGCACCGCCTCCCCTTTTCATCACGTACCGTTAATTAACCCGGATCCCTGTCACTCAACTCTCTCTCTCTCTCTCTCTCTCTCTCTCTCTAGGGAGGAGCCCCAAGCCCTTACAAACAGTGTTCCCCCAAGACTCCACCCCAGCACTGCTTCCATTCCCTACAGCCCATGCAATGGCAAGACACGTCACAATAAGGAATCCTATCAACTTTTGGGCCACCTGTACTTTAACTGTATACATTTCAGATTTTTTCAAGTAAACCATGGCTATAAATAAAGATATATGATTCAAATTTTGTGTGGATATTAGAAATGACGAAAAATAAGTAGATATAAAATTTGAGAAAAATTACGCAACTGGAATTGATACTTTAACTGAATACTTTTGCCAAGTTTCAAGTAAACTATGGTTATAATTACAGATAGATGATTCAAATTTTGTATATGATATTTATAATGATAAAAAGCAAATAGGTATAAAATTTGAGAAAAATTACTCAACTGGAAGTATTATTTTATTTAAACAACCATCCAAATTTTTTGTATCATGGAAATATAAATGTGCACACAATATTAAAAACTGTATTCAATATAACACAGTCTTTCAATAACAATTATTAATTTTATTTTAATTTATACATCATCAGTTTAACAATAATGTGTAAACGGGGCGGAGTGGTGGCTCTGAGGCTAGGGATCTGTACTGGCAATCGGAAGGTTGCCGGTTCGAATCCCGTAAATGCCAAAAGGGACTGTGCTCTGTTGGGCCCTTAAGCAAGGCCCTTAACCTGCAATTGCTGAGCGCTTTGAGTAGTGAGAAACGCACTATATAAATGCAAAAAAATATTATTATTATTAAAATTATTAAACATTGAACATGCCATGTAAATATAAAGATGTAATGGGAGCAATAAGCTGCTACGTCCCACTCGTGTTTCTGGTAATACATTTAATTTTGTGATTATTTTTTTATTTCCACCATCATTATCAAAATTAAATGTACCTAATGCAGTCTTACCTATAGCAATTTATTGCAACAAATATTATATAATACTAACACTTTCTCTATGTTTTTAGGTGACTATAACTCTTTTTACTTTGCACATAATCGAGGTAGGCAGCACGGTGGCACAGTGGGTAGCTCTGCTGCCTCACAGTTGGGAGACCTGGGAACTTGGGTTCGCTTCCCGGGTCCTCCCTGCGTGGAGTTTGCATGTTCTCCCCGTGTCTGCGTGGGTTTTCTCCAAGTACTCCGGTTTCCTCCCACAATCCAAAGACATGCAGGTTAGGTGCATTGGCGATTCTAAATTGTCCCTAGTGTGTGGTGGGTGTGTGCGTGTGCCCTGCGGTGGGCTGGCACCCTGCCTGGGGTTTGTTTCCTGCTTTGCGCCCTGTGTTGGCTGGGATTGGCTCCAGCAGAGCCCCATGACCCTGTGGTTGGGATATAGCGGGTTGGATAATGGATGGATAATTGAGGTAATGTCTATGTAATCATGACAAAAATTCCACCACTGTTTTCAACCTCCGTAAGTGCGAAAATATCATTTTAATATAAAGTTTGATTATAAATAGAGATGAATGATTGTTTATTGATATTACCAATTAATTATGATGAGAAACAAAAGGATATGATATTTGGGAAATATTGCGCAACTGGAAGTGGTTCTGATGACCTTTTCCTCCATCTCAGTACATGAGAAATTCGAGGGACGCTCATTCCCAAATCATAATTTTTTTTCCCTTCTTTGTAATTCTTGTTTTTGCTTGCTATATTATTTCTATAGAGTTCTGTAAAAGCTACATGTCCCTATAGGAGACACAAAGATCTATCTATCTATCTATCTATCTATCTATCTATCTATCTATCTATCTATCTATCTATCTATCTATCTATCTATCTATCTATCTATCTATTATATAGTGCCTTTCATCTCATTTATTATATAGTGCATTTCATATCTATCTATCTATCTATCTATCTATCTATCTATCTATCTATCTATCTATCTATCTATCTATCTATCTATCTATCTATCTATCTAGCTGTCTGTCTATTATATAGTGCCTTTCATCTCATCTATTATATAGTGCATTTCATATCTATCTATCTATCTATCTATCTATCTATCTATCTATCTATCTATCTATCTATCTATCTATCTATTATATAGTGCCTTTCATCTCATTTATTATATAGTGCATTTCATATCTATCTATCTATCTATCTATCTATCTATCTATCTATCTATCTATCTATCTATCTATCTATCTATCTATCTATCTGTCTATCTATCTATCTAGCTAGCTAGCTAGCTAGCTAGCTGTCTGTCTATTATATAGTGCCTTTCATCTCATCTATTATATAGTGCATTTCATATCTATCTATCTATCTATCTATCTATCTATCTATCTATCTATCTATCTATCTATCTATCTATCTATCTATCTATCTATCTATCTATCTATTATATAGTGCCTTTCATCTCATCTATTATATAGTGCATTTCATATCTATCTATCTATTATATAGTGCCTTTCATCTCATCTATTATATAGTGCATTTCATATCTATCTATCTATCTATCTATCTATCTATCTATCTATCTATCTATCTATCTATCTATCTATCTATCTATCTATCTATCTATCTATCTATCTATCTATCTATCTATCTATCCTGTTGAATTCAGTTTATGTTTAGAGCTCTTTACTGAGTGCAGGTTCAGGACACTGTGACAGTTCACAGGTAGATACAAATACAAACTTTAGAAATTACTTATAACATAATGTGTACACATAAACGCACAAAGGTGTTTAAACAGACATGAAAACGATCCGATTAACATAAACTGAGCCCAGCAATCACTATGCATTGAGAAATTGTTGAACTGTGGACAGTTGACATTGGAGGAAAGGAAAACACAAACTCCAGTCTGTATCACACCTGGACAATACAAATCCTTTTGGGGGTTACTCAGAGTCCTGAAGACAGTTCCAGCAACAGGACAAGGACAGTAAAGGAAAACAGGTGAATTCCTGGTGCCCCGAACTGGAATCTATGATCAACAACCACACTTATTTGTATGGCACGATTTCATGCAAACAATGTAGATCAAAGTGCTTTAGAAGACGTCAAAGAGAAGTTACAAGAAAAAAGAAACAAACAAACAGGATTAGACAAAAATATCAAAGAATAAGTAAAAAAGAAAAAAAAAATCTATACAATCTAAAAAACAGATAACTATCAATTGAAGGGAAGCGCCCTTATATACACTACTCTAAATATAATCAAATCAATGTTTCCTGGTGTGATCAACAGATCTTGAGGAAAATAATTATTCATATGACAATAATAATAATCATAAACAATAATCAGCTTAATTGACAAAAAATATCGAAATAAAAAAAAATCCTAAACATCCTCTAAGAGCAACTTCTCCCAGCCATCCAAGAACAGTTTGGTGACCCACAATGAACAATCCAGCATGATGGAGCACCAGGCCATAAGACAGAAGTGATAACTAAGTGGCTTGGAGAACAAAACATCAAAATCTGGGGGTCCATGGTCAGGAAACTTCCCAGACCTTCAATCCCATTGAGAATTTGTGGTCAATCCTCAAGAGGCAGGCGGACAAACACAAACCCACAAATTCTGACAAACTCCAGGCATTGATGATGCAAGAATGGGCTGCCATCAGTCAGGATTGGGCCCAGAAGTTGACTGACAGCCTGCCAGAGTGAACTGCAGAGGTCTTGAAACAGAAAGAAGGGCCAACACTGCAAATAAGTGCATAAACTTCATGTCATTGTCAATATAAGCCTTTGAAACTTATGAATGCTTGTAATTCTACAGTACTTCCATATACCATAGACACATCTGACAAAAAGATCTAAAAACACTGAAGCAACACACTTTGTGGAAATTAATGTGTGTCATTCTCAAAACCTTTGGCCGCAACTGTAGCAATAAATCAAACCTGTATAGAAGCTACACAATGAACCACCGTGCCACCTTCACACCTATCCAGTATAAAATAATGGACTCATATAAAGTTTTAAATATGGTTAGGCTATAATTGGTCATTCCAGAGCCCTCCATTTCCTTCTTTACATTCATTCCACGGTGGACTTACTAGTATGTTTAAGGTCATGGTTACATGACAAGGTCCACTTTATCCTCAAGCACAATAAATAATTCATTGGAGATTCTGTGATGGATGGTGATCTGCCCAGGCACTGATGCAGCCAAGCAGCCTCAAACCATGATATTTCCACCATCTTGCTTTACAGTTGGCATCAGGTTCTTCTGGTCAAATGCCGTCTTTGGTTTTCACCAAACATGCACTCTTTTCCTGTGGCCAAATCTGTTCAGAACAAATTGTTCCAGACATCCTGGCATTTGCTTTAAGAGTTCATGGGCAAACTTACCTTACCAAGATGTACTTTCTGAACAGCAAAGGTTTCTTCCTGGCATACCCCCCATTTAGCCAGGAGCGGACTGGGTCTCAAAACCGGCCCGGGCATCCTTCAACAAGTGAGGTGACTAGGTCGACCCACTCGACCCGTTATTCTTTGTAATTTTCTTAAAATTTGTGATGAGTACACGGCTCGCTACTTGCTATGAGCCTATGATATGAACTCTATCTAAACTGTTGCCAAACTTAATCTGTACACTGTTGTTTAGACACAACTTCAAATTTGACGACATCCTTAGAAATAAAATTTAATGAAAAATAAAAATTTAGTAACACGGCTTACACGTTATTAGAGTACATGTCGATTGTCAATGTCATGTCCAAGTGCCAGCACCCTAGTAGGCTGGTAGCTGCTCATTTACAGTGGAATAAATGAAAACCTCACATGATTAAAATGTTCCATTAACTTAATGATAATCTATAAATGTTCTGTCCTAATATGAAAAATTCCTATCCTATGCTTTATAACTTTATTTCATCATACTAAAAATTGCAGCTGAAAACCACTAATTATTGCTCACGCCAACGACCAGAGAACAATAAAATGCATAATACATAATCTAAAATTTAAATACTACATATGAGATAAAATAAATTGCAATAATGTGTATGCTAACTGAAATGTAGAGGTTATCGAAAAAGAAATCGGCAAAAGGCGGTTTGGACCAAATTTTTTGCTGCAACATTGTGTACTGACAACTAAAACAACTTGAAGACATAATACGGTATTTGATATAGGACTATATAAATTGCAATACCAGACAAATAATGTTTAGTAGTTTAGAAAATGAATTTTAATGTCAAACAATAACCAGTACATAAAATTTATTTCATTAAACGGCCAGCCCATGACCAGGTCAGAGTCCGCAGCTCACCAGGCATTGCCCAGATGCCCTAATGGCCAGTCCGCCCCTGCATGTAGCTTATATTTGCACAGCCTCTTTCTACTTTGACATTAACAGTGGTGACAGCTACCTGTAGGTTCTGTGACACACATTTGGGCTTCTTACAGACTTCTTCCAATATCATGTATTCTGCTCTTCAACTGAACTTACTCGGGCTTCCTGGCCATGGATAAGTTATGTAAGCTGGCAGATGGTCGAAACCTTCTCCACATGTAGATGATCTTCTGGACAGTGGAATGGTTAGTTTCCTTTAGTTTAGATATCTTTTTAAATCCCTTTCCAGGCACATAGACATGGCAGTAGGCCTCAGAGAGGTCTTCTAATCTTGGCATGGTGATAACGCAAATTTCAGAACAGCATACCGGACACTCTGGACCCCCTACAGTATGCCTAGCAGTCCAACAGGTCCACCTCAGATGCCATCGCGGCCGTACTACATCATTCCCTCTCCCATCTGGAGAACAAAGACTCCTACATCAGGATGCTCTTTATTGACTACAGCTCCTCTTTTAACATGGTTATCCCCCCTAAACTTACCCATAAATTGTCTGCACTTGGCTTGCACCCCACCCTCTGTGACTGGCTCCTAGACTTTCTGACTGGCAGGCCCCAGTCTGTCAGGATTGGTAATAGGATTTCAGCCACCATTATCACAAACACCGGTACCCCACAGGGATGCGACCTTAGCCCCATACTCTACACCCTGTTCACCCACGACTGTGTCACCTCCCACAAAGATAACATCATCCTAAAGTTGGCAAAAGACACCGGAGTGATAGGATGCATCACTGGCGGGGATGTGGCAGGCAACAGGAAGAATGTGGACAGTCTGGTGTCATGGTGTGAGGACAACAACCTCACCCTCAACACAGACAAGACGAAGGAGATGATAGTGGACATCAGGAAGGAGAGGAGACCTCACCGGCCACAGTTCATCCGAGGGCTTGAAGTGGAGAAGGTGAGCAGCATTAAATACCTGGGCATCTACATCAGTGAGGACCTCACTTGGATACTTAACACCACACAGCTAGTCAAGATGGCTCACCAGCAGCTGTACTTCCTGAAGAGGCTGAGAAAGTTTGGTATGTCAACTAAGATCCTCGACAACTTTTACAGCTGCATTGTTGAGAGCATCTCGACCAGCTGCATCACCGTGTGGTACGGCAACACTACTGCTATGGACCGCAAACGCCTGCAGAGAGTGGTAAAGACTGCTGAGAAGATCATGAGGACCCCACTGCCCTCTCTGCAGAGCATCTACAACTGCAGAGTGCGCAGGAGAACTGCCCTCGATCCTCAGGGACGCCCCAACACGAACTTTTCACACTTCTATCCTCAGGCAGGAGGTACAGGAGTATGAAATGCAGGACTTCCAGGATAAAGAACTCTTTCTTTCCCAAGGCCATTAGACTCTTAAATAACTGGCTGGAGTTTATAACCGTGGTGCACCTCATTCTATCGACCTCACACAACTGTAACTGTATTTGACTTGTCCATCACACACCTAGCGGCACGGTGACGCAGTGGGTAGCGCTGCTGCCTCGCAGTTAGGAGATCTGAGGACCTGGGTTCGCTTCCCGGGTCCTCCCTGCGTGGAGTTTGCATGTTCTCCCCGTGTCTGCGTGGGTTTCCTCCGGGTGCTCTGGTTTCCTCCCACAGTCCAAAGACATGCAGGTTAGGTGGATTGGCGATTCTACATTGGCCCTAGTGTGTGCTTGGTGTGTTTGTGTGTGTCCTGCGGTAGGTTGGGACCCTGCCCAGGATTGGTTCCTGCCCTGTGTTGGCTGGGATTGGCTCCAGCAGACCCCCGTGACCCTGTGTTCGGATTCAGCGGGTTGGAAAATGGATGGATGGATCACACACCTACCTGCACATTACACTTTACATTTCTATTCAGTTTTTATACTTTATGCTGCTTCTGTTACTTATTATCTATTTGCTATGTTTATCTTTATACGTTGGTTTTGTTATTTGGTGTGGACAGCAAAGAAAGAATTTCATTGTACAGGGAAACATGTTATATCACTTTTAGGTGAATATGCTGTTTAAATGAAGATCAAACCTTGATATCTCAACATTTGTTAAAAAAGAAAATTCCATGGGGTGTACTCACTTTTTCACATGAAGAAACGTAACTAAAATTGAACCAAAAAGGCAATTTGTGTATTTTCTTCATTTTTGTGTAAACTGATTTTGCTTTCACTAAAACGTTTTAAAAATAGATACTTGGATGGTGGAATACTCAGACCTTTCCAGTAGCTGCAGAAGTTTGGAATCCTGGCAGAAAGGCAGCCCTTATAAGCCTTCAGAAAGACCTGGAGAGTCTAAGGGGTGGAGTGTCAGGGAGTGTCAATGTGTGCATCCTGTCGAGGGTTGGGTCCTGTCCCGTGTGCCAAGTCCTGTTGGGATAGGCTTAGAACTTTTGTGAATTTGGCATTGGCTGGATGGATGTACAAGCAGACAGTCAACTACGCCCAGGCCAGCTGGCACACCATTCCTCCCTGGGCAGAACAGCAATTTACAGACAAGAATGTTCAGGCAAGTGTCCAGTACTGTGGCAGTGAAGTGTGAAATGACTAAGCAGGTCCAAAGCAAAGATCAGACTATGACGACGCCTCTTCTCCCATCTGCTGTGCTGTCATGTCTTGTAGCTCAGGGAAGTCACTTGACCAAAACTGGCAGAGAAAAAAAAAAGCCTGGTGCTACAGTTTGAGTCAATAGACTTAATAGGCAGAAGTAGAATTACAAATCAGACACATCATTAAGTAACCTTCAGGCGCCATGTACTGCTGTGCCGGCAGCTTCAGCCAAAGTAGGCAGGTCATCAGAATCGATATTCCGTAATAAAATTTGTGAATTTATCTGGAATTTGAAAACAAATGATAATCATTAAGGTTACAACGGGCCCTCATTTTATCTAATGTTGGAATGTAGATTTGTTTTCATTTTTTTTACAACTTTAAAATTTTTCTAATGCTGAGGTTTTTTGATTAAAAATTCATTTTAAGTAGTAGGTGGTGCTATCATGACTGGGTGAAAAAAAAATAAGGAACATCACTGCAAGGCACTGTCATTTGCAAGTAAAGGATGGGTTGAGCTGCACCTTCTTCTTCCTCTTCATCATTCTGCACTTCTGCTTGAAGTCAGATATATAATATATACAGTACTGTGCAAAAGTTTTAGGCAGGTGTGAAAAAATACTGTAAATCAGGGGTGTCGAACTCCGGTCCTGGAGGGCCGCAGTGGGTACAGGTTTTCCTTCTAACCATCTCCTTAATTAGTGATCAGTTTTTGCTGCTAATTAACGTCTTATGCCTTTGTTTTAATCAGACCCCTTAGTTGTTTCTTTGTCCTTAATTAGCAGCCACACAATAATGAGACACAAAACAAGCAGCCACATGACCAGCTCCCCTGTGCCCATCACACAATAGCTGACAATAAAGAAGGGTGAAGGTCTCACTAAAACAGACAATCAACAGTTTTGGAAATGTCTGCTGTGGCAGAACGAGAGCAGCAACAAGCCATGGAATTAAATGACTGTTTCAATTAACAGCAAGAATCAGCATCTCATTAAGAAACTGGTTGGAGTGAAATTGGTTGGAGTTTGAATCCCCAGTTTAATTGATAATCTGTTGGCTCGTTTCACGTCTAATTTCTGTTTGGCTGTAATTAAGAAAAGAATCAATTCAGGGGACTGAATCCTTGAAATAGTGCTAAAGAAAAGAAGTTAATTAGCAGTGAAAACTGGTCACTTGTTATGAAAAAGGTTAGAATGAAAATCTACAGCCACTGAGGCCCTCCAGGCCTGAAGTTTGACACCTGTGCTGTAAACAAAGAATGCTTTCAGAAATATAAATAATGATTGTTTATTGTTATCAATTTACAAAATGCAAAGTGAGCGAACAAAAGAAAAATCTAAATCAAATCAATATTTGGTGTTCCTACCTTTGGCCTTCACACCAGCATCAATTCTTATAGGTCCACTTGCACAAAGTCAGGGATTTTGTAGGATTCTAGTCAGGTGTTTGATCAACCAATTCTACCAAACAGGTGCTAATGATCATCAATGTCACACGTAGGTTGAAACACAGTCATTAACTGAAACAGAAACAGCTTAAAACTGGGTGAGGAACAGCCAAACTCTGCTACCAAGGTGAGGTTGTGGAAGACAGTTTCATGTCATGGCAAGATTGAGCACAGCAACAAGACACAAGGTAGTTCTACTGCATCAGCAAGGTCTCTCCCAGACAAAGATTTCAAAGCAGACTGGGGTATCAAGATGTGCTGTTCAAGCTCTTTTGAAGAAGCACAAAGAAACGGGCAACGTTGAGGATCGTAGACGCAGTGGTCGGCCAAGGAAACTTAGTGCAGCAGATGAAAGACACATCAAGCTTATTACCTTTCGAAATCGGAAGATGTCCAGCAGTGTCATTAGCTCAGAACTGGCAGAAACCAGTGGGACCCAGGTACACCCATCTACTGTCTGGAGAAGTCTGGCCAGAAGTGGTCTTCATGGAAGAGTTGCAGCCAAAAAGCCAAACCTCCGACGTGGAAACAAGGCCAAGCGACTCAAGTATGCATGAAAACATAGGAACTGGGGTGCAGAAAAATGGCAGCAGGTGCTCTGGACTGAAGAGTCAAAATCTGAAGTCAGTTTGTTCGTCGAAGGGCTGGAGAGCGGTACAATAATGAGTGTCTGCAGGCAACAGTGAAGCATTGTGGAGGTTCCTTGAACGTTTGGGGCTGCAAATGGAGTTGGAGATTTGGTCAGGATTAATGGTGTTCTCAATGCTGAGAAATACAGGCAGATACTTATCCATCATGCAATACCATCAGGGAGGCGTATGATTGGCCCCAAATTTATTGTGCAGCAGGACAACGACCCAAAACATACAGCCAAAGTCATTAAGAACTATCTTCAGTGTAAAGAAGAACAAGAAGTCCTGGAAGTGATGGTATGGCCCCCACAGAGCCTTGATCTCAACATCATCGAGTGTGTCTGGGATTACATGAAGAGACAGAAGGATGTGAGGAAGCCAACATCCACAGAAGATCTGTGGTTAGTTCTCTAAGATGTTTGGAACAACCTACCAGCCGAGTTCCTTCAAAAACCGTGTGCAAGTGTACCTAGAAGAATTGATGCTGTTTTGAAGGCAAAGGGTGGTCACACCAAATATTGATTTGATTTAGTTTTCTCTTTTGTTCATTCACTGCATTTTGTTGATGGATGAAAATAAATGATTAACACTTCCATTTTTGAAAGCATTCTTTGTTTACAGCATTTTTTCACACCTGCCTAAAACTTTTGCACAGTACTGTATATACAGTATATCTTTTACTTAAAACTGGATGGGGTCAATTAAACGTGTCGTATTTCTAAACCAATCTAATGCCTCATGAAGGTAGAGCTCAAAGTAGGTGGCAGAGAGTTGAAGTTGCAAAGATCAGCGGTTCTCTTGTTAACTTGGTCTGACAGACAGCAAGATTCTGATTACCCTCAGTGTTGCCACTCTAAGTTTTAAGAAAAACACAAATAAACACAGAAAAACATAGACATCTTTAATACTTGCAAGATGCTAGGGGTCGCTGTTGTCCCTTTAAACCCAACAGACAGACACACTGAACTTCTATTTCTTTCGGCTGCTCCTGTTAGGGTCAACACAGCAGATCATCTTCTTCCATATCTTTCTGTCCTCATCATCTTGTTCTGTCACACACACCACCTGCATGTCCTCTCTCACCACATCCATAAACCTTCGCTTAGGCCTTCCTCTTTTTCTCTTTCCTGGCAGCTCTGTCCTTAGCATCCTTCTCCCAGTATACCCAGCATCTCTCCTCTGCACATGTCCAAACCAACGCAATCTCGCCTCTCTGACTTTGTCTCCCAACTGTCCAACTTGAGCTGACCCTCTAATGTCCTCATTTCTAATGCTGTCCATCCTCATCACACCCAATACAAATCTTAACATCGTTAACTCTGCCACCTCCAGCTCTGTCTCCTGTACCACCGTCTCCATCCCTTATAACATAGCTGGTCTTTCTACCGTCCTGTAGACCTTTCCTTTCACTCTTGCTGATATCCGTCTGTCACAAATCACTCCTGACACTCTTCTCCACCCATTCCACCCTGCCTGCACTCTCTTTTTCACCTCTCTTCCACAATCCCCGTTACTCTGTGCTGCCAGAAGAGGAGCTGAATTCCCATGCAGCACCCGGAAGTGCTGCTGGAAGTCGATCGGATAGGCACCTGGAGCACATCTCACTCCATTCGAGGAGCTGGAGTTGGGAGGCAGAGGACAGAGCTTGCGAGAGAGGAGAGGAGGCAGCAGAAGAAATGAAAGAGAAAGAAAAGTATAGTATAAGAACAGAATTGTTGAGACTGTGGATTTGGGCGCTGTGTTGTGTGAAAAAAGAACCATAAAATAAACGTGTGTGCTTTTGGATATGGCGTGTCCTTTCTGTCTATCTTTCACAGCACCTAGCGAAAATGAAGCCATTTTTGTTAACCATAAGCAATAACATTCCATTAATACACAAGAAAAATGTGATGCCAACGTGAGACTGACGAACATTGTGGCTCGGTGGCCTGGGTCGACCAGCAATTCTTTTATTCTTTTTGAGGCAAAATTGCTTCGACAGATGTGATGGTGGTATACATGATGGCTGGCATGTTGGTAAGGTAATTTGCTAAACCCTCATGGTTTCATATGGCTTATTTCACACACGTGTGTTTAAGAGACAACTAAAGGGCTTAAATACATGTGATGCCATGCCAGACCAGGGGGTGGCGAAGTGCACTAATTTTCCCTCTCGATCTTTTGCAGACCATTCCAGGGAAATCCCGCCCGGCTCTGGGGCAGCCAATGACGTCACTTCCGGTTCCGGCATTGATGACATCACTTCCTTTACTGGCCTTTAAAGCCGCCATCTTATCTGAAGAGAATCAGATCTGTTTTGAACATGTCTTTGCTTTTGAACAAGTTTTGCAGCCGGGAACAATTATACGGGTGGCTGCCCCAAACCTTCTCAATGTCTTTTAGTCGTTTTTCTGACACCTGTAAAATTCATTGCAACGGCAATCATGTCATTACATGTGTCAGGTGATAATAGTTACCTGCTCAGACACTGGCACCTTACTCCTTTCCCTGACCCCCAGAGAACAGAGGAGAGACGCTATAATACCACACACGATCTTGTGCTCTCAGTTGTAAGGGCTCAACCAAACACTGGTGAGGTTACAATGCGTCAGGAGCGAGGCAGCCCTAACAGCCACTGAAGTTCTGCAGCATCATGATTACATATGCATAAGGGTGATTAGCATGCTCCATATACGGATATTTAAGGGCGTTGTTCAGTGCATGGTCCCGTTGTCACAGACGTGCGCTTAGGAGGGAGTCAACAAGCCTAGCGAGATGAAGGGTTGATTTGTGGGACTAATGGCTCTCTCTCTTTTTCATCTGACCAAAAGAAGAAAAATAACCCAATAAACTTACCTCACACACTTCCAGGTTCACAAGATGGCCGCCAAACGTCACTTCCTCAATGATGACGTCACATCCTGTCTCCCGCTGATGACGTCATTTCCAGGCTTCATCTTGACGACGTCACGTCCGGTCTCCTGAAGATGATGTCACTTCCGCCATTATCATCACTTCCTTCCGGTCTCCTCTTGATGACGTCAGTTACGACGTCATCTCCTGCTGCATCACTTCCGCCAGCCATTTTATTCCGTTTTCTTGTGTCAATGGTCTTTACACATTCGCTTTAATCTCTCACCAAATGTCAGTACCATTTTTGCCGTTGTGTGCGCCTTGCTACTCATGAGAGTGCAGGGAATCTCGGTCAAACCAATGAATCTAACTTTCTTTCTAGCAACGAGAGTCCAACTAAAATGTAATGGTGGGTTTTGTCACAGTTTACAGTTGATTACCATCATCAACTCGTCCTTTGGACAAAAGTCAACATCAGCCCTGAAATAGTTAAACAGCTTTCTAATTGTGGTAGTGTCTGCCATTGATTGAAGGCTGTCAATATGAATCTCGCCCTGTAGTGGGCTAGCGCCCTGCCCAGGGTTTGTTTCCTGCCTTGCGCCCTGTGCTGGCTGGGATTGGCTCCAGCAGAACCCCCGTGACCCTGTAGTTAGGATATAGCGGGTTGGATAATGGATGGATGGACGGATGGGCTGTTTCGAGTACATTGATCGCTATTTTTCATTCATTTCTTTACTTTGTCCGTTGGGGACCATCCCCGTATAATGTCCAACTCTTTTTTCCATTGTGGTAGTCTTTAAATTTACGACACTGTATGCATATTCACAGGCTGATTGTGATTTAAAAAGGGTACAATGTGCAGAAATGTGCTTGGCAGGTTTTCTAAATCTGTTTTTGTTGTTTTTTGCTGTGCACATATTTTCATGCTTGAATTCTCACAAAGTGTTATAAATGAGGTTCCTGGTTAGGTCTTTAGCTTTTTTTGTGACCTCACTCTAGCTCCTAATTACAATATATATATATATATATATATATATATATATATATATATATATATATATATATATATATATATATATATATATATATATATATATATATTAACAACACAAAAATAACTGGAACCACCAGGCATAGTCAGTACTCAGTATTTGCAACAATTCCCATATCTGATGGCGAGGAAGAAACAAGCTTCAGTCTCAGGATGGCAGGTCAATCAAAGAGCAATTTATTGATCAACCAGCTTGCCATCAAGGAGAGCAGAATAACAGCATTATTGCCGCTCTCGCACGGTAACCCTGACATTGCTCTTTTATGGCCAAGTATACACTAAACATATAAAATAAGCAGTCCTGACGAAAACCAATCATCCCATCGTCTAGGATCTAATACCCATGATTGACATTCATACTGATTAGTTTTGATCGACAGTCCTTATGGAACTTCACAAACCAGAACAAATGAGTAAATGCATAAACAACCAACCAAGGACACACCGGCTCACTGTAACGCGTCCTTTTAACCCGTTCATCTCGTCTTATAAGCCAGACTCTGCAGTGATGTTCCAAATCTACAGGTCGTTAAAGGTCAGTTCAGGCCATTTTATTTTCTAAAGACCACTAATCCATTGGAATTTTAGATAAATAACTGGAGCAAAGCTCCTGCATACATAACAAAATTAAATTTACATTAATAACTAAAAGCTGCAGTGGGTTGGCACCATGCCCAGGATTGGTTCCTGCCTTGTGCCCTGTGTTGGCTGGGATTGGCTCCAGCAGACCCCCGTGACCCTGTGTTCAGATTCAGCGGGTTGGGAAATGGATGGATGGATGGATGGATTAATAACTAAAAGATGCCTCTCCAGTTCTCCTATATTAAATGCCAGGAATGTATTGCTGCACAATAGCACTCAAGGATCAGGGTACATTTATCCATACATTCAGCAAAATGCTAATCGATTTAACTCTTTGAGGGCTGAATATTTTTTGCAGGCAAGTCAGTTTTCTGAAAAGCACACAGATCAAAGGTTAAATCAGATATCTGTTGCTGTGGCTGCTGTCGGCTCCTGTTTGTAACATTAGAACATTAGAACACTCTGGACGAGAACAGGCCCTTCAGCCCAACAAAGCTTGCCACTTATTTCTTCCAAAAAAACATTAAGTCGAGTTTTGAAAGTCCCTAAAGTCTTATTGTCCAACACACAACTTGGTCGCTTAGTGTCTATCATTCTTTGTGCAAAGGAAAACTTCCTAATGTTTGTGCGAAATTTACCCTTAACAAGTTTCCAACTCTGTCCCCGTGTTCTTGATGAACTCATTTTAAAGTCACTATCTCAATCCACTGGACTAATTCCCTTCATAATGTTAAACACTTCAATCATGTCACCTCTTAAAATTATTTTTCTTAAACTGTAAAGGGTCAGCTCTTTTAATATCATCACTCATCCCATGTAGTCCTGGAATCAGCCTAGTTGCTCTTTTCTGGACCTTCTTCTTGTGCTGCTATGTCCATTTTGTAGCCTGGAGACCAAAACTGCTCCCAGTACTCCAGATGAGGCCTCACCAGTGTGTTATAAAGCTTGAGCAGAACCTCCTGTGACTTGTACTCCACACATCATGGCGCTATATAACCTGACATTCTGTTAGCCTTCTTAATGGCTTCTGAACACTGTTGGGAAGTCGATAGCTTAGAGTCCACTACGACTCCTAAATCGTTCTCATAAGATGGACTCTCGATTTTCAGACCGCCCATTGTGTATTCAAACCTAACGTTTTTACTTCCAACATGTAACACTTTTCATTTACTGACATTAAATTTCATTTGCCACAAATCTGCCCAAGCCTGTATGCTATCCAAGTCCTTCTGTGATGATATAACGGATTCCAAATTATCTGATAATCCACCTATCTTGGTATCATTTGCAAACTTAACCAGCTTGTTACTTATATTCCTATCTAATCATCTTAATACATAATTCTCCTGCCTCCTCACTCACTCACTCACTCACATCCGTTCGAAGCCGAATGCGCAGTCGCCTTCTGCGCTGCTGCCCGAAAAACCTTACGAGACTGAGATCCAAACCCAACATCGCGGCAGGCGGCAGATTTACGGCCGCAAAAGTTCAAAGAGAAAGGCGACTTCGATTAAAGCTCTAGAGGCCTGAAAGGCGATTTCAACTACAGCTCGAGGCCTAATTACGCATTCATTCAATACACCTATATCAGGTTTGTGGTGCTTATACTTATTACTATTCCATATTGTACTGGAACATTCATCATTCAGTATTATACTATAGGCCTGGAAAATTCATCAACTAACAGTACAAGCCTGTACAGTAATGAGTAAAGCGGACTACAATCATTACAAAACAACTTCTTCGTTACTTATCATTTGTTCTTCATACACCGCTGACACAAACTCGTGCCCGTTTCATCTTACGTTGTCGAAACGGGCTCTTTGTCTAGTTTATATATTTATTAAAAATAGCAGCGGCACTTACCACTGACCCCTGCTGGACACCACTCTTAACATCGGCCAATCATGATGAGGCTCCTCACACCATCACCCTCTGCTTCCTGTGTCTGAGCCAATTCTGCCCCCATCTAAAAACATCACCCTGAACTGCCACTTCTTTTAGTTTGATGCCCAACCTCTCAAATGCTTTCTGAAAGTCAAGATAAATAATGTCATCTGCTCCACTTTGATCGTATCCTTTTGTTGCCTCCTCATAGAATTCCAGTATGTTACTAAAACACGACCTTCATCTTCTGAACCGATGCTGACTCTTCAGAATAACTCCTGTCCTTGCCAGGTATTGCTCAATCTTATCCTTAATAATTCCTTCCATTGTTTTTCCTATGATGCATGTTAAGCTTACTGGCTTACAGTTGCTTGGATCTGCCCTGTCACCCTGTTAATATAATCTATATATATAATTCACTAAGCAGCCGACAGGGCACGCAAGACAACCATGGGATACGCACGACATAGCCATGTCACAGAGCCCCGCCCACCAACTCTAAGACTATGGGACGAGAACCCCTGCTGACCCGCCCGCCCGCCTGACTGTTACCAGCATTCACCGCAATGTACTGGAGTGTAAAACTATCGCAGCTGCTAAGCTTTCAGCCACGTAAGATTGAGCAATAACAGGTCTGTGATGCCCTTAGATGTCCAGGGCTGCAAGCGCGCTACACTGAATGGATCGACATGTGTCTACCCGGCGCAGAGAGGCGTGGGTAAGCCGTTGAACCCCATTTGTGATGGGGACCGGGGCTTGCAATTGTTCCCCACGAACGAGGAATTCCCAGTAAGTGCGGGTCATAAGCTCGCACTGATTAAGTCCCTGCCCTTTGTACACACCGCCCGTTGCTACTACCGATTGGATGGTTTAGTGAGGTCCTCGGATCGGCCCTGCTGCAGTCGCTCACGGCCTCTGGCGGAGCGCAGACAAGACGATCAAACTTGACTATCTAGAGGAAGTAAAAGACGTAATTCCGTAGGTGAACCTGCGGAAGGATCGTTACCGGTTGTGCCGATCCGTCATTGGACGGTTAGGACCCGAGAGGCAGAGGGGGCGGAAAGGGCGTCCTCCCTGCGTGTCCTTCCCCTCTCCCCCCGTTCCGCCCTCGGCGCCCGACCGCCGTCCAGCCCCGTCCCTCGCTCTGGGAGGTGGGGGCGTGGTGGTGGTCCTCCAGTTTTCAGTCACGGACAATTGTATGTTGATCTCTCCAGAGTTCCATCTTTTCATTCACTTACAGACGTATCCTCAAACCCACCCCATTTGGACAACTGTGTCTTTCAGGAAGTGTTCAACCATCAATACATAATTATGCGACGTATGCTACGCCACGGGTTGGCTAGTGAGATGATATTTGCCATTTTCCAGTCCTTCAGAATCTCTCCAGTGCGCAGTGACTTCCTAAAAATATGTGTCAAGGGTTTATATCTGTACTCACTAGCCTCCTTAAGGACTCAAGGGTAAATATGATGTGGTCCTGGTGATTTCTTTGATTTTAGCATTTCTGGTGGTTGTGTAGAGGCAGCTCAATGGCCGGTAGAAATGCTTAGCGGGCTTGCTGGCTGGCCTGTCTTCGTGTGGCATTGCAATACAATCTGGTTTGAACCTTTTGTCCCTGTAAGTGGCAGTCCTCTCAGGTGAATGTTACCATACCAAAAGGATGAAGGTCCAAGTCTTTAGAGTCCTGGTGCTTATTGTCTTGCTATATGGTTGCAAGATATGGACGCTATCCAGTGACCTGAGATGAAGACTGGACTCCTTCAGTACTCTGTCTCTACAGGGAATCCTTGGGTACCGCTGGTTTAACTTTTTGTTGCTCATGGAGTCCCGAATGAGGCACGTGACCTGCATTGTGAGGGGGCATCAGTTATGGCACTATGGCCATGTGGCGCGATTCCCTGAGGGTGATCTGACTCACTGTTAAGGACCTGAGAAGCTGGACCAGGCCAAGTGGATGCCCATGTAACACCTGGCTGCGGCAGATGGTCATTTCCAGAGGATGGGACTGGACCTCATGTTGGCTTGGGGGTTTGCCAACCACAATCCCAAACTGCTTCATCGTTTAGTGGGTTTGGCAACACACTGTACCAGTGCATGCTCTCCAATCTGACCTGACCTGACAGATAGTCGCCTAATCTAACACCCTCTACCTGCTAGACATGTTGGAAATTATTGGGGTCCATATCCAAAAATATCCATCCCAGTTTTCAAGACGATGCAGTCAGATTTGACAACCTGTTGTATCAAATGTCAAATGTCGCCACTGGAGCCCAAGGACACGTCACCCGTTTCTTTGTCTATTGAATTGAAGGTCACTTTAACCAATGCGGTCTCGTTGCTGTCATGTTTCCAAAATGTTGCCTCCATTTAAGATGCCGTCATATTGTTAAAAATGAACCTTTCAGAGCCTTTCATCTTAAAACAGAAGCCTTGAAATTGGTTTGAAATTATTTGCAGACTGAGCCATCCAGACTGCTTTTTAATGCAGCGCTTTACAGCAGCTTTCTTCAATGCCTCTGGAAAGCATCCAGCTTCTAGAGAACAGTTTACTATTTCCAGAACACTGTCTAATAAACAATTACAAACGTCTTTAAAAAGCTAGTTGGAAGAGCTTCAAGACGTCAAGTAGACTATTTAATCTGCGAGACAACATTTCTAAGTATGTTTCTATTTATCCTAGAAAAGTTCTTCTGGGGATGTTGACATCTGGGCAACTTTCATACTGCTTTATTGAAGTGTTTGTATTCATTTATCTCGTAAATAAGTCTATTTTAGGGTTCAACTGTCCAAGCTTTAGGTTTTATCCATTTAACTATTTTCCACAAACACAGATGTATCACTGTGAAGAGAAATGTTCTTGTGATTTTGATCACATGTCAACAAGTAACAGAGGGGGCCTCATTTTTAACCATCTCTTCTAAGAGATTTTGGCCCACTTATAAGGGATGAAACCTTTTGGGCTGCCATCACTCCACCAAGGGGTCTCAAACCTGGGCTGTTTTAACAGCATTATAAGGCCCCTAGGCAAAGCAGTGCATTAGGGCCTCTACCTACACACCCACTCAGCAAGTCACAACATATACAGTGCATCCGGAAAGTGTTCACAGTGCATCACTTTCTCCACATTTTGTTATGTTACAGCCTTATTCCAAAATGGATTAAATTCATTTTTTTCCTCAGAATTCTACACACAACACCCCATAATGACAACGTGAAAAAAGTTTACTTGAGAATTTTGCAAATTTATTAAAAATAAAAAAATTGAGAAAGCACATGTACATAAGTATTCACAGCCTTTGCCATGAAGCTCAAAATTGAGCTCAGGTGCATCCTGTTTCCCCTGATCATCCTTGAGATGTTTCTGCAGCTTCATTGGAGTCCACCTGTGGTAAATTCAGTTGATTGGACATGATTTGGAAAGGCACACACCTGTCTATATAAGGTCCCATAGTTGACAGTTCATGTCAGAGCACAAACCAAGCATGAAGTCAAAGAAATTGTCTGTAGACCGCCGAGACAGGATTGTCTCAAGGCACAAATCTGGGGAAGGTTACAGAAAAATTTCTGCTGCTTTGAAGGTCCCAATGAGCACAGTGGCCTCCATCATCCGTAAGTGGAAGAAGTTCGAAACTACCAGGACTCTTCCTAGAGCTGGCCAGCCATCTAAACTGAGCGATCGGGGGAGAAGGGCCTTAGTCAGGGAGGTGACCAAGAACCCAATGGTCACTCTGTCAGAGCTCCAGAGGTCCTCTGTGGAGAGAGGAGAACCTTCCAGAAGGACAACCATCTCTGCAGCAATCCACCAATCAGGCCTGTATGGTAGAGTGGCCAGACGGAAGCCACTCCTTAGTAAAAGGCACATGGCAGCCCGCCTGAAGTTTGCCAAAAAGGCACCTGAAGGACTCTCAGACCATGAGAAAGAAAATTCTCTGGTCTGATGAGACAAAGATTGAACTCTTTGGTGTGAATGCCAGGCGTCACGTTTGGAGGAAACCAGGCACCACTCATCACCAGGCCAATACCATCCCTACAGTGAAGCATGGTGGTGGCAGCATCATGCTGTGGGGATGTTTTTCAGCGGCAGGAACTGGGAGACTAGTCAGGATAAAGGGAAAGATGACTGCAGCAAAGTACAGAGACATCTTGGATGAAAACCTGCTGCAGAGCGCTCTTGACCTCAGACTGGGGCGACGGTTCATCTTTCAGTAGGACAACAACCCTGAGCACACAGCCAAGATATCAAAGGAGTGGCTTCAGGACAACTCTGTGAATGTCCTTGAGTGGCCCAGCCAGAGCCCAGACTTGAATCTGATTGAACATCTCTGGAGAGATCTTAAAATGGCTGTGCACCGACGCTTCCCATCCAACCTGATGGAGCTTGAGAGGTGCTGCAAAGAGGAATGGGTGAAACTGGCCAAGGATAGGTGTGC
Source organism: Erpetoichthys calabaricus (assembly GCF_900747795.2). Taxonomy (NCBI): domain Eukaryota; kingdom Metazoa; phylum Chordata; class Cladistia; order Polypteriformes; family Polypteridae; genus Erpetoichthys; species Erpetoichthys calabaricus. Next base: position 186,003,391 of record NC_041401.2, read on the forward strand.
CAAGCTTGTGGCATCATATTCAAAAAGACTTGAGGCTGGAATTGCCGCCAAAGGTGCATCGACAAAGTATTGAGCAAAGGCTGTGAATACTTATGGACATGGGATTTCTCAGTTTTTTTATTTTTAATAAATTTGCAAAAACCTCAAGTAAACTTTTTTCATGTTGTCCATTATGGGGTGTTGTGTGTAGAATTCTGAGGAAAAAAATGAATTTAATCCATTTTGGAATAAGGCTGTAACATAACAAAATGTGGAAAAAGTGATGCGCTGTGAATACTTTCCGGATGCACTGTTTAGATTAGCATGGGGCTCCTGGGCAACTGCCCCGCGTGCCCATGCGTTAAGATGGCTCTGGTCTCTACAACTCTGTTAAAACACTCACACAGACCCACCTCTCAGATTACGTGACCATATCACATGCACTTCCGAAGAGCTCATCCACCTAAATCTAAGCCTGTTTAGGCCCGGCCAGTACTTAGATGGGATACCATGTAAGAAAAGCTTGGGTTGCTTCTGGAAGAGGTTTTGGTGAGTCCAACAGGGGGCGCTTACCCTGTGGTCTGAGTGTGGATCCCAATTCCCCCATCACTGGACTGGGGCTCTGTGCTGTTAAATTGGTGCCGTCCTTCCTTGGTCCTGACTCTCTATGGTTAGAAAAGATCTCTGGGCATACTTTGTAAAGAGTAGGAAGTATCCCGATGTTTGACCTGGTCATTCTGACGCCCTAATCATTCCCTGTCCCTAACTGGCTCTCTCTCTCACAGCTTCACCACCTAACATGTGGCAAGTGGACTGGCACAAAAATGGCTGCCATCATATCATCCAGGTGGATGCTACACATTGCTGGTGGTTGAAGTAGCTCCCCATTGACTGAAGTGCTTTGAGTAATACACGGCTATTCAAGAGCAGATTTCAAAAATGTATTTCAAACAAACTGTATAAGACAGAAACACAGTCCACATACTACTGGATAGAGGCAAGTTCAAAGTTTGGCCCTATGGTCCTTGAGGTTGCATGCATGACAAACATCAAAACGGTAGACCATTTCATGCCACATACGAGTCAACTAGTCCCTAGTTAACTGAATTCACAGCTTCCTCAATTCGATGTCGCAAAGCTTGAAGATTAGCGGGCATAGGTGGAACAAACACTCTTTCTTTAATGTATCCCCCATAGATAAAAACCTCAGGGGGTAAGGTTTGGAGACCTAGGAGGCCATAAACGATGAGCAAGATGTTGTTGTCCACCTCTTCCAATCCAATTGCACTTGAACAATGGACTCACACTTCACAAATTGCAACACACAAAATGATTTCTCTTGTGGTGTTGTCGCCATTTTACTCTAAACGAGAACCTGTGCTTGATGGCATTCACTGGTACTTTTAGGTGGACTTTTAAACTTTGAACTTTCCTCTATCCAGTATCCATATAAAGAATTATTTTATGCAACTCTCATACTACCCAGGATAGAACAATGATGGACAATACCCCAAAAGCAAGTCTACAGAACTAGAATACAAAACAAGCTCAATCAGTATGAAGGAGGTTTGGAATTATAATTGCTAGACTCAAGTAATCCAGGGCTCAGATACCAGAAGTAGATGTGGACAAAATGAATACCTTGAGTCAATTCTTTTAATCTTTCCCTCCCATTGCCCCCCTTCTTCCAATGCCCAGTCCCCACATACCATCCTTTCTACTTCAGCTGGAAAGGCCAGTGAGGAGTCCACCTGTGATCATCATCATGGACCATCCGTAACTGAAAACCAAGTAAGAATACAACCGAGGAGACTAAACACAAGAAAAGCCACAGGACAAACATGGAGTCAATGTACAACTTCTTCAGACCTATGCTATTACCGGTCAAGTCTGTCACTCAGGGGCCAGAAAGTGCTGCTACCGTGAACAAACATCCTGCATTGTTCCTAGGTAGGCACCTCTCACCTCATAAGTACAGAACAGTGGTCCTTACATCTCACATCATTAAGTCCTTTGAGAATCTGGGCCTGCACTAGAGGAGTCTCATACCCATTGAAATTGAAATCAGCAGAGATTGGAGTTAAAGATGCCATTACAGTAGTATCTCTGTGCTCTACAGGAGCAAAGCTGGGTGCACTGTGAGGATTATGCATTTTGATTTCTCCAGTGCCTTCAACACCATCCAACCATCCTTGTTAAGGGTTAGCTCAGGGATATACAGGTGGTGAGTCCATGCTGTCCTGGGTAATGGACTATCTGACGGCCAGACCACACAGTTTGTGAGACTCAGGGACTGTGTGAGCAACAATGGAGCACCACAAGGACCAGGTCTGTCTCAATACTTTTCAGTCTGTGCTCATCCGACTATAAATATAATAGGAGGTCATGTCACTTGCAGAAGTCTTCTGGTGATTCTGAACTTACAGGGTGTTTTGGTAAGGGGGATGAGCAGGGGTACAGGAGTCAACTGGAGAACTTTATTGAGTTGCAGACAATTCTTTCTTCACCAAGAAACATCTGCAAAACCAAGGAACTGCTTATTGACTTTCGCCACACCAAATTGCAGGGGGCAGTGCAATAAGAGGGTACGATGGTTCAACTTTAAAAAATAAAATTAAATAAATAAATAATTTCAAATTTTGGAATGTGGCGTGCCTTAATTGGATTGTGTGAAGCTTTCCCATTAAAAACAAGATGGCCTATAGGTTGCCATTCTCTTCTTCTTTTGCAGCAGTCCCATAGTGCACTCCGCAGTGCGGCTCAGAATATAATGAGCACCAAGGGAGGGGAACAACCATGCCACTGGATGAAAGCGACAAATAAGTGCTGAAATTAGGCCTTCTTCACATTTTGTAAACATGACAACTGAAGATTTATGAGGAACGAGAGTCTGAGTTTAGATCATTTAAATACCTAAGAAATTGTAAATTCTAGAGTCTTAGGGATTTTCAGAAATCTGCTACACGCATTATATTCAGGGTTGTGGGGGCTGGAGACTGTGCAGCTGCAACTACACTCAAACTTGGGGGACAAGCTTATTCTGGGCATGCTTACTTTTAAAGGAGCCAAAGTTGGAATCGCCAATCAACCCAACAAATATTCGTGTTCTGGGAATTCTGGGTAAATGGAAGGCACCTCACAGATGAAGGAAGGCTCCACGCAGACAACAATCCAGGTCATTGAATCAATAAGGTATCTTTTGGCTATTGATAAGCTTTTTAAACAATCATTAATTATTAATGTTGAGGTCATATGTGATCTGGTATCTGGCTTGTCACTAAAAATGTAATGGATTTTTAAACTGAAGATATGCAGTCATCGCCAACCTGAGTGAAGGCTCGTCTCATCTGCCTTTTGGACAAGATGCAAACTTCAGGAGATATCACAGGGTGAGCCTAGAGGGTCTGAAGGTTACCTTACGCGTGCAATATCTGAAATTTCAAGAGACTCTGAGAACCCCCCAACATGAAGCACGTCCTCCTTTTGCCAGACGTCTGGTAAGCCTAGGTCCGATGGACAGGAGGACAGAAAAAACAACAACAACAACAACATAAATACCCCAAAGGGGTGGAGAAAAAAAAAATCTGCAGGGGTTCCGAGGCCACGAGACCACCCAGCCCCAAGGAAACATATTTTATTTACGACAGAATTGACATACAATTTATCTAATACAGATAATATACATTTTGTATTTCTACTATTGTATAGTTTCATAATATACAACAGTATCTTAAATATGCAAAATGTAGACAATGGCTCGAAGAACTAACACACATCTTTTGTTGACTATCTGTGAACTATGGAATCTACCAGGGTTCCAATCTTTTCTTCGTGAGGAGTAATTTTAACTCTTTGAGGGCTGAATATTTTTTCCCAAAAGCAATGGTTTCACTCAGAAGCCAACATAAAACGTCTGTTGCTGCATGCTGTGGCTGTCAGATTGCCGAGAATGTGCGGCTTGCTTGCTGCCAGGCTGTCTTTGCATGGCTGGGACATGGTCGCAGTGCATTACAATCTGGTTTCTACCTCTTATCATTGTTAAGTGATAAGTTCTCCCTGGCGGACATTCTCAGTACCACGACTAGCTTGGAACCGATCAGCTGAAGCTGGAACCTCACATTCATCTTCAATCGCTTGTATTTGAGTCCGACAAGTCATAGTCCAGTTCAGAGATAATAGGCAACAACGTCATCCACACAGTATTTTGCTTTACACATTCGCTTTAATCTCTCACCAAATGTCAGTGCCATTTTTGCCGTTGTGTGCGCCTTGCTACTCACCAGAGTGCAGGGAATCTCGGTCAAACCAATGAATCTAACTTTCTTTCAAGCAACAAGAGTCCAACTAAAATGTAACGGTGGGTTTTGTCACAGTTTACAGTTGATTGCCATCATCAACTCGTCCTTTGGACAAAAGTCAACATCAGCCCTGAAAGAGTTAAACAGCTTTCAAATTGTGGTAGTGTCTGCCATTGATTGAAGGCTGTCAATATGAATCTTACCCTGTAGTGGGCTAGCGCCCTGCCTGGGGTTTGTTTACTGCCTTGCGCCTTGTGTTGGCTGGGATTGGCTCCAGCAGACCTCCGTGACCCTGTAGTTAGGATATAGCAGGATGGATAATGGATGGGTGGATGGAATATGAATCTGAATCCCATCCACCTGACTTACAATTCTGTCTGAATTAGTTTGTTAAGCAGCTCAATACGTACTAAAGAATCGCCATCAGAAATTCACAATTTTTTTTAAAGCCTCAGAAACATTGTTAATTGGTGAAAGATTGAATATTATCTCAGAATACAAAGTTTGTGTTTTCAGTCAGAGCCGTAGTGTGGCAAAACGACTCCTAGTGTCGAAAGGGAAAATAAGTGCCTTTCTTCAATCAAAATGGATAAAACAAATTCATTGTATTCACAAAGAAAACAAAAAATAATCTCTTTTTGAATGTTATTTATTTACATACACAAATTACGATACTTTCGATAAAATTAACACAATATCTCTCTATTATAAAAGGAAATCCTGGGACAAGACTTTCTCAGAGATAATTTCAACTTCCGCAGGAGATAATTTCAGGTCCCGCGACATGAGATTTTTTACCAAGAGATTTTGACAAGTCCCGCGCTCCTCTCAAACATTTACACCCGCTCCCATGGTCCACTCAGTTCTCATTCATGTGAATGCTATTTTCAGACACAGTTCCTGTGCTCTCAGCTCCAAGCAGGGTCGGAAATAAAAGGCAAAGAGGAGAAGACAAAGTAGAACATCATAAAGAGGTTCAAACACGTTGGCGCGATACACATGCAGAGCATTAAGAGATTATGAAAGTACTAAAATTCGAAAGTCTCAAAAAACTGATAGTAAAGATCGCATTAGTGCTAACAAAGAGAAATTATTACTCTGTGAAATAATGGAACAATAAAAAGAGATTGAATATATGGACATAGGTGATATGACAGAAGTATGTAGATTATGTTCGGCTTTTAACTTTAAGTCGGAGACTTGTAGATTGTCTAATTCGTGTTGCCATCTGGGAAAAGTAGTGTTTCTTCCAAATGAAGAGGCGTATCCGCGACAATTAAAAGATTTGTTGTTTGGTGAAAGTGAAATCCACAAACACGAGCTGCAGAGACGCGAAGGGGCTGGCACGTAGTGCAGGCCAGGGGGTTGGCGAGCAAAGCCCCCTAGTATTAAAAAAATAAAGATTCAGGACAGAACAAAATTCGGCCATGTGTAACGGTCGAATGCTTTGCGCCCTATCAGGCTTAATCAAAATCTAATTAGCTTCAAAGGACCGTATTTGAAACTCACATACATACTAGTGTCACGGCAGACATTCACTTAAATTTTTACTTCCGGTTGAAATCCACTGTTCTAAAGTTGAGTGCTCGTGTTGTCTTTCGGTATTTATTTTTTTTCTTTCAGATTTTGTGCTCCCAACTTCTTTAAAGGACCCAATTGAATAGGAATAAGTATGATAGTTCCAAAAAAAAAATGTGATTTTTCTAATTTATTAAATTAAGTTCAACATTCATTATTAGAATAAATAAAAACATTCGAACATATTTCCAATTAATTTAAGCCAAATCTATAAAACGATATAAACTACACAAAATTAACTTACCTTAAATAATGGCAGAAACACACTGAGAGCATAGAGATACAAGAAGACAGAGGATCACTATGACAGTGTAATGACTGGTTGTGCATCGCGGTTCTGACAAATAAGGGAGCGCACGGCTCAGTTGGGCATTAACATTTTAGTGGCGTGGCGGTTTTCAAACAGTGCGTCATTCTCATTGTTATTTTACTTAGAAGCTGCACTTTTATTTCCAATAATTCGACTGTGATTGTAAAAGACAATATAAACACATTTCAACGTGCAAGTTATTTACAAAATAATAATCCCGCTGTGGCAACCCCTAACAGGAGCAGCTGGAAGAAGAAGTAGAAGAAGGTGCAGTGAGAGTAACAACTCTAAAGCAGCTAAGGTATTTGGAATAGTTTGGCCATTCCGTGGACAATTATATTGTTACAGGTTATTACAATCAGATGCCTTAAACTAATAAACAATATGCGGTTAATTTCAGTGTATTTATAAAGCCACATCAGCTATGTGCATCTAAAAATGAAAGGGTAACCACACAGGAACAGTAGTACTGTTTTGACGCTGGGTGCCACCAGTTTGCAAAACCGAGTGGAGAACTTGTGTGCACCGAGATTTGATCTAGCGTGAAAATGTGCGTGGCTTTATGACAAGTTTAGGTTTTATACATCGTGATTTGAGCGTGGAAACAGGAGTACGCAACATTTTTGTGCATACGCACCGTTTACTGTATACATGAGGTCCCAGGAGATGAGATAAAAGACTGTCATGATCAGGGCTGAATGTTGCCTTTTCCTATAGTGGATGCCATTTTGTTATGGTTGCTTCAAAACCCTTCTAGTGTTCTTGTCGATTGATTTTTGTGTTGCCTGGTTTGACTTCTTTCCTGACTGAAATTTTTTCCTGTTTAGGTTTCAGTCACATAGTTTTATATTTTGTTTTGCCTTTTACACACATCTCTAGGGTTAAACTCAAAAAAATTAGTTATCTGGTTCCTATCGAGTCAAGACAAAGTAGCTCGTCCAAGTATCCGGAGCAAGGATACAATAAAGCTCTGCTGAAAACTGTAAAAAGCAAACAGGAGAATCACCAGAGTCCTATATGATAGCCAGAAACCGTATCCAAACAGATCAAAAAAGTTAGAATATAAAGAAACGTGAGTTAGAAAGGGTTTGTTTTGCTTAGGTTCGTTATCCATGATCTTGATTAAAGATTACACGGAAGCTGTGACCTTTTAACCCACCGTGGAATAGACATCACATGCCATGAATATCTGGGACATTTCCATAAAAACAAGTAAATAATTAGCACTAGTGCTTGGAATAGTGAGAAAAACACTATATAAATATAAATGTAAGGAATTATTAGCAAAAATGGCGGTGTTGGAGGAAAAACAGTCTTAGAAAAAAAAAGATAAGAGTTAGTATTCTAAGTGCATTCTCCATGAATTAAAACCCAAATAGGGCTTAACAAAGCAATACAATAGGCAAGGAAATAGGAGAAAAATAAAATTAAAATCACAAAGCAACAACTAACATTGAGGATCACCCATAGCAACATCCTAGCAACTCTCACAACAAATTCACACATAGTAGTAGTGGTGCCCAGGAAAACCAAAATGACATTACGGGAAGGTGTAAAATATTTTTACACCTCACACAAAACTAATATTAGAAAGGGATGCAAGATCCCTCCAAAAAGCTTAAAAAAACAAAAGCATTCCAAAAAAATTAAATAATTCTTCTTCTTCTTTTGGCTGCTCCCATTAGGGGTTGCCACTGTGGATCATCTACTTCCATATCTTTCTGTCCTCATCATCTTGTTCTGCCACACCCATCACCTGCATGTCCTCTCTCACCACATCCACAAACCTTCTCTTAGGCTTTCTTCTGTTCCTCTTCCCTGGCAGCTCTATCCTTAGCATTCTTCTCCCAATATACTCAGCATCTCTCCTCTGCACATGTCCAAACCAACGCAATCTCGCCTCTCTGACTTTGTCTCCCACCCGTCCAACTTGAGCTGACTCTCTAATGTCCTCATTTCTAATCCTGTCCATCTTCATCACACCCAATGCATATCTTAGCATCTTTAACTTTGCCACCTCCAGCTCTGTCTCCAGTGCCACCGTCTCCAGTCCATATAACATAGCTGGTCTCACTACTGTCCCGTAGACCTTTCCTTTCACTCTTGCTGATACCCGTCTGCCACAAATCACTCCTAACACTCTTCTCCACCCATTCCACCCTGCCTGGACTGTCTTCTTCACTTCTCTTCCACAATCCCCATTACTCTGTACTGTTGATCCCAAGTATTTAAACTCATCCACCTTCGCCAACTCTACCCCTTGCATCCTCACCATACCACTGACCTTCCTCTCATTCACACACATGTATTCTGTCTTGGTGGTCCTACTGACCTTCGTTCCTCTCCTCTCTAGAGCAGATCTCCACCTCTCCAGGGTCTCCTCAACCTGCTCCCTACTGTCTCTACAGATCACAATATCATCAGCATACATCACAGTCCAGGGGCATCACAGTACTCCTAGACAATTTTCAGAATAGGACCTTCTAATTAAAATATCAGACAAAGAACGGTATTCAGTCACCCACAAGAAACAATCTGTCACATGAGAGGAAAACCCTGTCACAGTGGTCCTCCGTTTCCTTTTCCAGCCAAGAAGAGCTTGACCAGCCTGGTCTGCCCCAGCACCCATGCCTCTAACACCCCTCTGCCTGTTACTACTTAAACAAAGAGCATCAGCCAGGCCATCATCAGTTTGACAGGTCTGACACGAGCAGCCATACCACCTGCACATCAGAACAGGTCACCCACCTGATGCTAAGCATGTTCGGGTCCATCAAGTACTTGGATGAGAGACAGGTCAGGTCAGGCTGGGAGCATGTACTAGTTCAGAATGTTGCCGCCACCCACCAAATGACAAACAGCTCGGGATCCTGGTTGGCATACCCCCCGACAGATATGCAGCCCAGTCCCACCAGCTGGAAATGACCATCTATCTGCCACAGCCAGGTGTTACATGGGAGTCCCCTTGGCCTGGTCCAGCCGCTCGGGTCCTCAACAATACGTCACGTGGCCATAGTGCCGTAACCGACGGTCCCTCACAATGCAAGTAATACATCTAGGAAAAAGCTTGGGTGCTTACCCTATGGTCTGTGTGTGGATACCAATGCCCCTGTGCAGTGACAACGTCCTTCGGATGAGACATTAAACCAAGGTCCTGACTCAATGTAGCTCTCTTCACAACAACACAGACACAGGTTGGTTCTTTGAAACGGGCGTTTATTGCTTGGGCTTGTCTTACTCACACCTTCACGCCTCCTCACCATGAGAACTACATGGCGAGTAATCAGTACAAAACACTTTAGCGAATACACAGTAACTTGCGCGCACACACGACAAAATACAAAACATTTATTGCAAACGTGAAACAAAAGACATTTTACAAATGAAATACCTAGTTGGACACTTGTCTTGAAAAGAGATCCTTAAATCCTTGAGTCTGCTTTAGCGTCAGACATCTATAGTTTTAACCTTAAATGCAACATGGCAGAGCCTCATGAGAGACATCTGCTCACCTGTGGTTCTCATGTTCCCTTGATAACTCCTAAGTGTGTTCTCGCAAGACACATTACTTTACATCCATTGTGAGAATTAGGGGGCGCTGTCATCTCCTTGAACCCTCAGACCACACGTCAGACACCAGGTAAAAGTTCATCCATCCATTGTCCAACCCGCTGAATCCGAACACAGGGTCACGGGGGTCTGCTGGAGCCAATCCCAGCCAACACAGGGCACAAGGCAGGAATCAATCCCGGGTAGGGTGCCAACCCACCGCAGGACACACACAAACGCACCTACACACCAAGCACACACTAGGGCCAATTTAGAATCGCCAATGCACCTAACCTGCATGTGTTTGGATTGTGGGAAGAAACCGGAGTGCCCGGAGGAAACCCACGCAGACACGGGGAGAACATGCAAACTCCACGCAAGGAGGACCCGGGAAGTGAACCTAACCACTACACAAGGGGGCAACCGCCCTGGATAAAGAGGGGACCACGGGGACGGAGCATGGAGGCTCAAACCCATTGGGGCCCATGGCTTCGTGAAGCCT